>NC_060126.1:100374957-100677987 GCF_021461395.2 Schistocerca americana
CCAATTACAGTGTCATCAGAAAATCTAAAAGTTTTTATTTCTTCTCCCTGAACTTTAATTTCTACTCCAAACTATATATATATATATATGTTTTTACCACTTGGTCAACATACACAATGAATAACATTGGCGACAAGCTACAACCCTGTCTCATTCTGTTCCAGAGTGCTTCTTTCCTTTTGCACCCCTTGACTCTTGTCACTGCTGTTTGGTTTCTACACAAGTTGCAAATAGCCCCTTGGTTTTTGTATTTTACTCCTGTTGTCTTTGGTATTTCAAAGAGTGTGTCCCAGTCAACATTGTCAAAAGCTTTCTCTATGTCTACAAATGCTATAAATGTTGGTGTGCTTCTCCTTAACCTATCTTCTAACATAAGCCGTAGGGTCAGTATTGCTTCACGTGTTCCTACATTTCTCCAGACTCCAAACTGATCTTCTCCAAGGTCACCTTCTACCAGTTTTTCCGTTCTTCTGTACAGCATTCATGTTAGTATTTTGCAACAATCATTTATCGAACTGATAGTTGAGTAATTTTCACACCTCTCAGCAACTGCCTTCTTTGTAATTGAAATTATAACATTTTTCTTGAAGTCAGAGGGTGTTTCTCCATTCTCAAGTGTGTTGCAGACCAGATGGAAGAGTTTTGTCATGGCTGGCTCTCCCAAGGCTATCTGCAGGTCTGACAGTATGTCATCTACTCCCGGGACCTTGTTTCGATTTAGGTCGTTCGGTGCTCTGCCAAATTCTTCTCGCAACATTATATCTTCCATCTCATCTTCAGCTACATCCTCTTGCATTTCTTTTATACTGCTTTCAAGTTCATCTCCGTTGTATAGATCCTCTGTATACTACCCCCCTTTTTCAGCTTTCCCTTCTTTGCGTAGGATTATTTTCTGTCTGAGCCCTTGATATTCATATGGCTGCTTCTCTTCTCTCGAAAAGAATTTATTTTTCTTGTAGGCAGTAGCTATCTTTCCTCTATTTAAATAGGCGCCTAAATCCTTAAATTTATCCTCTAACCATTCCTGCTTGGCAATTTTGCACTTCCTGTCACTCTAATTTTTGGACATTTGTATTCCATTTTGCCTGCTTCATTTCCTGCATTTTTATATTTTCTCCTTTCATCCATTAAATTCAATATCTTGTTTGATTTTCTGCTGCCTTCACTGTTTCATCTCTTAAAGCTACCCATTCGGCTCCAACTGAATTTTTTCCCTTGTTCTAGTCAACCGTTGCCTAATGCTCACTCTGAAACTCTCTACAATCTCTGATCCTTTCAACTTATCCAGGCCTCATTGCCTTAAGTTAGTACCTTTCTACAATTTATTCAGATTTATTCTACAGTTTATTAAATTGAGAGAGGTACCCAGATCAAAATGTCCATTGCATGTAATCCCCATTAGCATATTTTCTCACAGAATGCTTGTTATTGACAGAGCTTGGTACTCATCTACAGTCCCTGTGAGTTAGAGGTTGGACACTCCACGTTGATATACCAACACATCAGGTAACTTCATTCACTCTTTGGTCGTGGACATGTCCAAAAACAACATCTCCTCTCTCCTGTGCCATCATGTCTTCACATCAATCCATCTCACTGTATTGATTCCATACAACAGACTGGCATATACACACCACTTCACTGATACGATTTAAGTTAGTGGTGGAGTGTTACATCATCATCTAGTACCATTTCTACACCACCTATGGTGCCCTAAAGCAACAAGTATTTTCTTTTAAGATAGTGAGCAACTTTGAAGTCACGAAACTGGTTGTGTGGGTCTTTAACTAACTTGAATAAAAACAGCTAGAGTGGACTATTGGACTTCTCATACAGCTTTATATTTAATAATTTTAATCACCTCTATTAAAAAACTGTTTACTGTATGAATATCCAATCAACCATACATGCTAAGGAGTATGTGCCTACTGCAGATGGGGCACGAGGACTCTGGGCAATGGCTTACTGGCCAGGTAACTAACTGGTGCTGTAGCTGGGTTTACCCATGGGGAGAGCCCTCTTTCACCCATGGCAGAGGACTCACACATGAAGAAATCAAAACTTTATTCTGCTGGTGGCCCCACGACTGCAACAGTCTCCTCTGGAGGTAAGACCTCTTGTAATACAGAGAGATATCACCCCACAACATTTCTTTCTCTGCTATAGGGCTCAGATACAAGAGGGCAAACACTCCCCCCAATACTTGATGTGTACTAGGACTGATGGGAATATCTTTTTGACTATAAAGTCACTGTTCTTTGTTCAAGACCTTCAGGACAGGTTTATGGAGGTAGCAGTTTCAAAAATGAAAAGTGGCTCTGTTCTGATTAAAACGGCCTTGCATGCTGTCACAGGCACTGCTCACCTTTGACAAAATTGGTAACATTCCTGTAACTATAACTTCCCATATCAGTATCAGAATGGTAAAGGGCATTATTTTTCACTGTGATCTTCTTCTACAGACGGATGATGAGTTGTGTGCCAATTTGGGATCAATGTGGTGTGCATTTTGTGTGTCATGTCCAGCCAGGCACCAAAGAGTAATGGTGTGGATACTGGAGCTTTCATCTCAGCCAAGAATACAAAACCCTTGAACCACTCACATATCAAAAGACCAAGTAGAAATATGATCGTCTACTTACTGTATGCATAATGATGACGTATGCTGTAGCTATGATGAGGTAATCGTGTGGAGCAACTGCAAATCACCCTCCATGCTTTCTACGTCAGGCCCGCTTGACTGCACCTACTCAATAGGTGATTAGGGTCCCTCCTCTTACAGCTCCCCTCACACTCACTTTTGGAGCATCGACTCCCAACCCCCACATGGAGAAGCAACACGCTCCTCCAGCATCCCTTAGTAGGGAGGGGTCCATCAGGACATTCCCTTCCAAAGACTCTGCCTACCTGCAACTTGATACGAGCCAGTGCTGAAGAAGCCGTGGGTTGTGGGACGTAGGACTTCGCGTTCCTCCTATGTCACAGAATCTGAGGCAGACAAGGCTTTGCAGAAGTCGATACTGTTTAAGGAGAAGGAAGAAAAGAAGAAGTCCCACTAGAAGGAGGAGATTCTGGTGCCCTTCATGTTGTGTCTAGGAATCCTGGTCACTCAGTTCACTAGGCAAACAATCAAACAACTTCTATTAATGAGTTTTATTACAATAAGACAAGATACAATACTGAACTTTGGTAGATGTGTCACAAGCAAAGGATGACAAACAAAATAATTTATTCTTCAGAATAGACAAACAAGTCTGTGCTACATAGAGTGTCCTAATGAAGTAGCTATTGTCAACGCTGTTATCGAAATGGGCTGCCACCAGTCAGGCGCGGCGCTTATTTCCTCCTCACATAGGGGCCTCTCCTGTTGCGTTGTTGTCCTGGAAGGGAGGTTGGTCAGCATGTCATTGGCTGACTTCTTCTCGCAGCCTTCTCTTCCCTGTTGTTCCCAACTGGTGTGCCAGCACTGACTTTACGCCGTAACATTCCTCCCCCACAAAGCAATGGACTGTTGTCATATGTGGAGCATGACAAGGGGGCAGGGGAGGGGGACAGGAGCATGGACGCCCTGATGGACTGGAAGCTGTGGCTGCAGGGGACATCAGTCTTCTGGTCACACCCCGCCATCCGACCTCCTTCTGGTAGAAACATCCACCAGAAAATGCCCAGCAGGGTACACATCAACCTCCTGAGGCCCATATCACGATGTATAAGGCGTCGGCCACTGCGGCATGGGCGGGTCCAACTCCATCGGTAGGATGAGAGGAGGCGAAGGCTCTGTCTGCATGGGGCACATGACAGTGGTGAATTTGATTGTGATGTCGGCGCTGCAATCCATCTGGGCCTGAAATGAGATACATGCATGTGCCAAGTCAACGAAGGATCTTGCCTCGTGCCCACCCTCTGCTGTCGCTAAAAACCCTGTAAAACACAATATCATGTGGCACGAAGTGATACTTGCAGCCTTCCTTGGGCGACAGATGCTGAGGAGGGTGGAGCAGTGTCCAAAGGCGTCGGCCGTGAAGCAATTCTGCCGGTGTGGATGCGAATGATAGGAGGCTAGAAACAGTTGAAATGCTTGATCCCTGGTGTGTGCGATGTGAAGTTTGGCCATCTGCTGCTTGAAGGTTCTGACAAAACGTAGTTGGACTGTGGATGGAATGGTGCACCAGTTAGATGCTGTGTGCCATTACATTCACAGAATATTTCAGATTCTTTTGACATGAACTGAGGGCCATTGACTGATGACCTCAGAAGTTAAGTCACATAGTGCTCAGAGCCATTTGAACCATTTGAGGGCCGTTGTCCGACACTATGACTTCAGGCAAACCTCCAAGGCAAAAAATAGACGTGACGTTGTTGAGTTCGTTGGCACAGCAAAAGGTAACTTGTTATAAGAGGCTACGACAATCAACCAATGAATGTCCCAAAAAGGTCCTGCAAAGACCATGTGCACACACTGCCATTGTGATTGCGACTTAAGCCATGCAAAGAATTTTTATGGTGGAGCAGACTGATTTTCCATGCAAGCATGACACTGTGACATCGTCTGTTCTATTTGGGTGTCCGTACCCTACCAAGTGCAGTGTTGACGTGCCAAATGTTGTGTACGAACAATCCCCCAGTGTCCCTGGTGAAGTAACTGCAACACACCTTTTTGCAAAACCATCATTTTGAACAACAATCACACCTTGCTGTATAGCGAAGCTATGCTGACGTGCAAAGTATCGGTGCACTACAGAGTTCTTTATGCTATGCAATGAGTGAGGCAAAGATGTATGAATGTATTTTAGCAAAATGTTCAAATCTGAACCAGCTTCTGTGACCTGTGCAATTTTCCTTTATTTAAGAGGAAAGTATTGAAGCAATTCAGAATTGTGAGCATTGATGTGTCAACAAGATACAGCAGAAGCATCAAAGTCTGTATCAGGGCCAATCAGAAGACGTAAAAGTGCATCCACATTACCATGTTGAGCTGTCAGACAATATACAATCTCGTCACTGGTATTGAGACAACAACAAAGCCATCTTTGCAATTTTTGAGCAGTTCGTACAGGAACTGGCTTCATGGGATGAAACAAGGACTGCAATGGCTTGTGATTTGTTGCTAAGTAGAATTTTCTGCCATACAAATAGTGGTGAAATTTGGTGACACCATACACAATAGCCAATGCCTCTTTCTCAATTTGTGAATAGTTACACTGAGCTTTGGACAACACTTCTGATGCGAAAGCAATAGGCCCGTTTTTATATCCAAACCTGTGTAAAAGCACTGCACTGATTCTGTAAGAGGAAGTGTCAGCTTGCAACACAACTGGTTTGTCAGGATAAAAGTGAACCAAACATTGATCACTGAGCAATGCATCTTTAAGTTTTTGAAAAACTTCTTGGCACTCATTTGTACAAACAAAGGAGACTTTCTTGTGATGCAAGTGATGCAATTTGTGCAGCATTTGGTATGAACCGAAGCTAATAGTTCAATTTCCCTAAGGCTGGCTGCAATTCTGTGACATTACGAGGAATTGGCAGGTCCTGTATGGCTAACAAATGTGACTGAAGAGGATGTATACATTGACTGTTTATGACATGACCAAGACACTGCAACTGAGATTTAAAAAAATCACACTTGTCCAGTCTACACTTTAGTCCTGCATCAGGTAGCACACAAATTTGCAGTGTGTTCTTCAGGTGTACAACCTGCTATGACAATATTGTCCAAATAGTTTGAACAGTTTGGTACTTGAGCAGTCAGCTGTTCCAAAAACCGTTGGAAAATGGCGGGTGTGGAAGCACTGCCAAAAGGCAGATGCAAATATTTAAACAAGCCCAAATGAGTGTTCACAGCACGCATGGTTTGAGAGCATATCATCGAGTGGTTTCTGAAGATAAGTATCGCGCAATCAATTTTTTGAAAAGCAGCAACCAGATCCTCTGGGTCTGGCAATGGATAAGTGTCAATCACAGTATGTGGGTTGACTGTAGACTTAAAGTCAACACAGAGGTGAATGCGGCCTGAACGTTTGGGGAGCAAAACCAGTGGACCTGCCCATCGACTAGCTTGTATGGGTGCAATAGCTCCGTGATCTTGCAATTCTTTAAGTTTAGCATCCGCTTTGCCCCACAATGCAATGGGAACAGTTCTGGCCTGGCAAAATTTTGGCTGAGCATTGTCTTTCATAGTAATATGTGATACAAAATTGTTAGCCTTGCCTAAACCTTCAAAAAAAGAGTTCAGAGAATTCTTTCAGCAAGTGAGCTAGCTACACTGTCGTTAGCGTTGAATGCATTCACTGACAACAAATTGTTCTGAATTTGAAAGCCTAACATATCAAACAAATCCAAGTCAAATATGTTCTCACAATCACGTGATTGTAGCACAGTGAAAGTCACAGTTTGTGTTTGTGAGCGATATGTGGCAGACAAAGTGTATTTTCCGCGAACGGGAATGTTTTGTCCATATAAACTGTCAGGTGTGTGCTAGTTTTAGATATGTGGAGAGCTTAACAGTTCATACGTGGTACGATTCAGTAATGTGACAGAGGCTCCCATGTCCAACTGAAATTTTACATGTTTTCCACTAAGATGTAAATGAACAGAAATTTTGTTGGACTGGTGTAGCACTGAAGAAAATGTTTGGCTTCTAGTTTTCTAATGCCTGCAACAGGCTTTGAATACACTGCATTGATTACATGGACCTTGTGACTAGATTTTTATGAGGGGCAGAATTCTTATGTTTGTTCCGTTGCAAATGTACAGATTGTACTTGATCTTTCTTGCCACAAGCGTTACACTGTGCGTGTCTGGATGGGCAATCTTGGGGTTTGTGCTGTGAATAGTGCCGAGGGCATGACTTAATTCTATTCACTGATACAGCTGCCCATTTAGAGAACTGTTTACATGGCTTGGCACATGCATGCTGTCGCTGCCTAGTGGGCCGGCCGTGAGCAAGGGATGACTCAACCCAACAAACTGGTGGCTGCTCAAATTTATTGGCCACTATATTGATCTAGAATTTGCGCTATGTGAAGAAATGATTAATCTGTTTCAAAATCTGTTCTCTAAGTTTGACATCAGTTACATTGTACACAATCACATCACATAACATAACATCTGAATATAAAGCACCACAAGCACATTTGAATTTGCATTTCCTCGTCATACTCTGCAAATCTGTTACCCATTCGTGATAAGTTTCTCCTGGTCTTTTCTTGAAACAAAAGAATTGTTACCTAGCTGCCACCACATTCACATTGTCACCAATGTTGTTGTTGTCTAGGAATCCTGTGTACTCAGTTCACTAGACAAACAGTCAAACAACTTGTATTAATGAGTTTTATTACAATAAGACAATGTAGAATAATTAACTTTGGTAGGTGTCTCATGAGCAAAGGGTGATATACAAAATAATCAGTCTTCTGCAGAACAGACAAACAAGTCTTTCCTACATAGAGATTCATAATGAGGTGGCTATAGTTGACACTGCTATTCAAGTGGGCTGTCATCAATCGGGCATGGCACTTACATCCTCCTCACATAGGGGCCGTTGCTGTCGCGTTGTTGTCCTGGAAGGGAGGTCAATCTGAGTGCGATTGGCTGACTTCTTCTTGCAGCCGTCTTTTGCCTGTCGCTCCTGACTGACGTGCTGGTGCTGACTTTACGCTGTAACACTCTGTGCCAGCGCACGCTGCGTGCACCAACTCTATATGCAAGGATGCGTTAATATGGTGTCTATGGCTCCAGACCCCCTACACACCCTGATGCAGAAAAAATGTATATTGATGCAGAATCCTCACAATGAGTAGCAGCAAATGGCGCTGAGGCATGACCTGCCTCCTTGGTCCCTTCACATTGCCACAGGGCACTGACACTGTGATCCTCCAGTGGAACTGTAGTGATTTTTTCCATCACTTGGCCGAGCCATGATGTCTCTTGTGCGTTTCACCTATGAACCCACATCCTCTGCAGCTATTGAAGCTATTTTAAGAATCACACTGACTATGAAAGAGCATCAGACGGTGTTTGCATGTATGTTCTAGACTCTGTCTACAGCAAACATGTGCCACTTGTTAGAAATTTGAAGGCTGTCTCTGTTCATGTGAAGACCTCTATAAAATTTACTATCTGAAATGTGTATCTCCCTCCCAAAGAATTAAGTTCCAGAAGACACTGTCTTCACTGTTTTCTCAGCTGATGCCCCCCCCCCCCCCTCCACCTTCCTCATTTTGGGTGACTTCAATGCCCACAACCCTTTGCATGGTGGAACTTTAACCACTGGCCACAGTAAAGCTGTGGAAAACGTGCTTGCACAGTTCAATCTTTGCCTTTGGAATACTGGTGTCCCCAAGCTTTTCAGTGTGGCATATGAATTTATTCAGCTATTGATCTTTCCCTTTGCAGCCCAGGTCTTCCCCTCCATCCAGTGAAGGGTCCATGATGACTTGTGTGACAATGATCATTTTTCAATCATTTTGACCCTTGCCCCCTCATCATCACCAGTGTGGGCTTGCAGCTAGATGGGCTTTCTGCAAAGCTGACTGGGTATGCTTTGCACCCTACCACATGGAGGTATCAGTGCAGCTGTCCAGAGTACATCTGCAGCCATTTTATCAGCAGCTGACTTAGTGAACCCCTCTTCCCTGCCATTAGAAGACAGTACCTTGGTGGACTCCCGAAATTGGCATGGTCATTGGAGATCACAGATGGGCTCTCCAACACTACAAGCAACATCCATTGATGGAGTACCTCACTGCTTTTAAACGGCTCCATACTTGGCTCCACCACCTCATAAAATGACTGAAACGAGAATGCTGGTAACGGTATGTTGCTACCATTGGATCCCATACCCCACGAGTGGAAGTTAGCTGGGTCAGTGGTGCAGTTTATTAGTCTGAGTTTTATTCCACCTTACTGCGATTATGACTAAAGTGAATGCTGGAAGAGGATATAACATGAGTCGCCTACTATTAGTAATGTATCAGTGCGAGTGGTTAGTCACTTGAGAGCCTCGGTGGGACACAGAATATATTAAATTGGGCACACAGCAGGCCAACATCCACCTAACATTTGTTACATGTTTTAAGCACCCCAGACCACGACTGTTATATTTCCTGAGGGTGTTTGGCTCTCAAAGATAATCTTGTTCTCAATTAAAATATAATACAGAGGCGCAGTGTTAAAAAAACCACTCCCTTGCCTGAACATTTCCACATTACACAATGAATTTAGATTATTTTAACTGCACTCGACTCTATGGCCATCTTTCATACCATGAAGACTTATCAGAAATTCACACCAGTGCCGAGCCATGCAAGAAAACACTTATCCATGATGATGAGACTGCATATTGATTGTGATACGCAGTTCTACCATTGTTCTAAAGTTTATCACAGTTCCATTGAGACTTCATATCACACAGTCAAAATCACTGCCTTGCATATGCTTTTTACTGATGTATTAAATAGTGGAATAACCTGTCACTACTCAACTGCAGTTCCAGACACTCAGAGTAGTGCCTAGAAAGCCATTTGTACTTTAAAGTACTTACTGACCAAATAATGTTAGCATTTCATTGGAAGGGTCAGATACAGGTATGTCCATCATATAGCACCCAGAGCGACTCTCCAGATCGATAGCACCAATGCCAAAATGAGCACTCCCCTCCACTTTATTCATATCTCTGCGGCGATAAGTAATCATGCTGTTACTCATTTTATAAACTAATGGAAGAAAGTAGCACATAAGAGACGAGATTATTTTATTAAACACTGTCCTCAATTACGTGCTTTAGATTAATTTTAAAATATGTTTTTCTTAATCTAGAGGGTTAAGAACAAGTGGGACTATTTTCTCTCGACGCCAATATCTTGCAATATTGCCATCGAAGTTCTTCAGGCCGGGTTCCTCTCAGCAATCACAATCCCATTCACTTTCTGATACTGTATCAGTATTACTATGCTGAAGCTGTTCTAGAAGGTACTAGTAACCTATCATTTTCCCATGCAACTGGCACTCCCATGTACTTCAAGCCTTGTCAACCCATGCACTTTTCCACTCAAGATAACTCGGAGCCTTCTATACCAATTGTTCGATGTATGCCTGCCTGCCCATTGCCTTATGAATACTCACACTTACATTTACTTTGATTAATAAGAAAAATATATTACTTCACATCACCATATGGGTGTCGTGAATTACTATGGTTTAAATTTGGTTGAAGCCCTTACATTATTATTATTATTATTATTATTAAAAATGCTATTGAAGTGTTTAAATAAAATTGCAAAATAGAATGTGTATATTTATACAGTACTATGTAACGTAGTTGCTATGTTACGGGATGTACCTGGCGTCTCAGTGAATAATGTCCACACTAACCCAGACACTGTTGTCAAACATTTTGCTTTGCATTATGCTCAAGCCTCTGCATCTGAGAATTTTCAGCCTGCATTTCTTGTTGAGTGGTAGAGTGAGTTCACTTGAAATTTACTACATGTCACCTGTTCAGTGAATGGGAATTCCTCAGTGCCCTCACCCTTTGCCCTGACGTGGCTCCAGGACCAGACTGCATCCATAGCCAAATACTCAAACACTTATCATGCCAACATCATGTCCTTGCAATTTTAAACCATATCTGGAGTGAGGTTGAGCATCCGTCTCAATGGCTGGAGAGTGTGATCATCCCAGTATGGAAACTGGGTAAGCAGCTCCATGAGATAGCCAGCCATCACCTAATTAGTCTCATCCATGTTTTCTGCAAGTTGTTTGAATGTATGATGAGCTGACAGCTGTGTTGGTACCTCGAGGCTCGAGCCCTTTCGGCTTTGTCCAGGAAGGTTTTTGCCAAGGCTGCTCTGCTGACAAGTTGGGCTGCCTGGAGTCAGCTTTTACTCGGCATCAGCATGATATTACTGTCTTCTTTGACTTGCAAAAGGTTTATGACACCACAAGGCATCACCACATTCCTGCTACCCTGTGTGAGCGAGTCCCTCTCACAGCACCTCCCCCCCCCCCCCCACCCCCTCCCCCCACCCCCTTCCCCTCCCGATGTACGAGAGAACAGGGTCCCACATGGCTCTGTATTGAGTGCAACCCTTTTTCTATTGGCTACCAGAGTCTAGCTGCAGCTGTGGGGTCTACAGTGACACCCTCCCTGTATGCTGATGACTTTTGCATATACTATTGAATCTCAACTGTGGGTGTTGCTGAACACTGACTGCAGGGTGCCATTTGACAGGTGCAGTGCAGGACACTTACCCATGGCTTCCAATCTTCTGCCACCACCATACTGTCCATCCACAACCAGAACTCTTATCTCAATGACCAAGTGCTTAACATGGTGGACTGTTACCACTTTTTGGGATTACTCTTCGATGCCTGGTTGACACAGCATCCCCATCTTTGACAACTTAAGCAAACATGCTGTCAAATGTTAATACTCTTTGCTGTCTCAGTAGCACCAGCTGGGGTGCAGACTCCTGTAGACTTTTGCAGCTCTATGAAGCTCTGGTCCTGTCCCATCTTGATTATGGGAACCTGGCATATGGCTCAGCATTACTTTCAGCATCGCGTATGCTGGACCCAGTACACCATTGCAGGGTACAACTTTCGAGAGATGCCTTTAGACCTATCCCTCTGAACAGCCTATTCACAGAGGCTGGGGTCCTTCCCCTACAAATCAGGTGCCAAAAACTGCTGCTCAACTATGCAACACACATTTACCACTCCCTGAGCATTCGAACTACTGTGTCCTTTTTCCTGGTAGGGAGATCTACCTCCCATGACAGAGATCAAGGACTGGAAGCATGATCACTGTTCACATACAGAGTCTCTGCTCTGAACTCCACCTATCCCCATTGTTGCCTCTTGTCAGGGAGAAATCATGTGCACCCTCATGTTGTGTACCCTGTCCTCAGATTTGTCTCGACCTATCCCTTGGATCTAAAGTCTCTGTAGACCTCTTGGTTTTGTGCTACGTGTTCCTTGACACATTTCTGGTCTCAGATGTAGTATACACTGATGGCTTTATGGATGACAGATGCACTGGGTTTGCTTGCACGTATGTGCAAGGTGCAATGAACTATGCTCCCTGCCGAACGGATGCAGTGTATTCAGTGCAGAACTGGCCACCTTCCTTCTTGGCATATTCAGTGCAGAACTGGTGGCCATTGCTCAAGCCCTCAGCCACCTTCCTTCTTGCACCAGCAAGACATTCTTAATCTGAAGTGACTCTTTGAGTAATATTCAGACTGTCAACCAGTGCTGCCCATGCTACCCATTGTTTGTGATTAACTAGAATCTCTTGTATGACCTCCATCAAGCTGGATGGTCGGTCACTTTGTTTGGATGCCTCGTTATGTTGGGATTGAAGGAAACGAACATGCTGATTGATTGATAATGTGGCTATCAGGATGACTACTATGGAGATGGGTTTACCAGAACCAGACCTTCAGTCGACACTACACCGTCCATTGCTGGAGGCTTGGAATACTGACTGGTGTGCCATGGTTTTTCCAAATACACTGTGAACCATTAAGGAGATCATAACCATGTAGGTGTCAGCAGTCTTCCCTTCATGTGGGGAACCTACTGTCCTCTCTTGGGTTTGCACTGAACACACTTGGCTGATGCTTGGCCTAAACAGAGGATCCACCACACTATCAGTGTGGTGCCATTTGACGGTCACCTACATCTTACTGGACTGCCCTAATTTGACCCTATTATGATGAAACATTAAACTTGCTGACATGCTGTGTCTGGTGCTAGGGGACGACACCAAAGCAGCTGATCTGTTTTTAAGCTTTGCTCATGGAAGTTGTTTTTACTCATCTCTGTGATGCAGGGTATCTTAGCCTAATTAGCTTTTGGAGGGGTACCTGTCACCTCCTTTGTCTCAGGAGGCACATATTTGACATTGCTTGGTGGTTCAGCCTAGCTTCTGCCCTTTTCACTTTTTTAATTCTTCTTATTCTTTTACATCTGTTGTTGGTTTACTTTCTCACCATCATTGTTCTTTTTCCCCCGAGGTTTTTTCATCTTGTCCATGTACTTAGTTTTCTTGTTGTAATAGAGAGTGTGGAAGCCACATTTGGATGCAGAAGTTGCATACCCTGTCATGTAACATGTCCCAGGGGCCTTCAGCTGCTTTCTAACTGGGGAAATTCTCCAACCTTCACCCCTTTTACCCCTCTCTCACTATGTCTTGCTTCTATCTATTGGTTTACTTGATTCTCAGATACAAACAGGTTCATTGGGATTTGTCTTTTGTGTCCTTCCTCTCCAAGAGCTACTCCCAGCTTGACATAAAAAGGATCGAACAGCTGATAATCTCATAGTTTGGTCACTTTAACCCCATCAGTCCATCCATCCTTCCATCTGTCCATGCACATTTCAGAGTGAAGTTGTGGTACAGGTCACTGAACTTTGTCAGAATAACTGCAATCAGCAGGACGGTGGCAAAATGCATCACTGCAGGACAAACAGAGAAACCATGAATTTTAAGTCCACAGGAGATTTTAAGTAGTTATTAGATAGAATACAAACTTCCTTCCTAATGATTTTACTTGTTCTAAATTAGAAATTTATGATTTACATACTAAAATCAAGTACTACTACTCCCAATGAAAGATCGTTCACCATTCAGGAGAAGTAGGGGGAGGAGGGGGAGGGATGTCCAGTAGAGAACAGTATGATGTCCACATTAATTTTTTTCTTTTAGGCTGATGGGATAATTCTTAAGGAACTAAACAAGGTGGCAAAGCGATTAAGAAGTGGACTTTTATGTGCTGGTTGTAGGGTTCATTTCCATGTACATGTACCTGGATATGGACTACTCATGGTTTCCTTAACTAATTTCAGGTGAATGCCATGATCATTTCTTTATTGACTTCAGAATCAGCTCTCTTTCCCATTCTCAGTCAATTCCCAAATTACAGCTCATTCTCAAATGACCATGTTGGCTATAGAATGTTGAACTGTAATATTATTTTCTATTTTGTTTGTAAGAAGTTTGTCTTCTCTGGTGATAAATATATTAATTGTTAACTGGTTTCATTTGTGCTGTCATTTTCCAAAATCCATGAGAAAATAATAAACAGAATTCTAGAATGGTGTCTTGCCTTGAAAATAACAACGAAGGGTGGTGTACCAAACCACTAGCTCAAATAATATTTAGTGTAAAGATTGAAAAGCTTAAGAAGAAGATAGATAAAGTAACATAACATATTAATAACTCAGTGGAAATGAATGAAAGTATGGGAACATGTTATCATAGTTTTCCCAGTCATGTGTAGAAAAGCGGACATCACCAGGCATGAGGTCAGTGTGACTATGATACCAGATGGGGCTTGCCACCAAATATGAGGCAGTTGGAGGATCAGATAAAAGACAATGGATGTCAATCAGTGAGCAGTTACCGTGTACTGTGGTATGGTCTTTATTACGACATGGCCCAGTGACAAGATGTGAATGACTTCACATGGTGAAGAATCATTGAGAGACTTGAAGAAGGATGAAGTGTATGGGTCAGATGACTGCTGCATTGTGTAATAGGCAAGAGAGGAGCCATGTCAAACAGTGGGTGCAATTGTAACTACATTTAACAGGACTGTAGTGCATGCAATCTCGCACTCCACAGTGGCATGGTGACTGCATCTAGGTGTTATCTTTCCCTGATGTCCAATACCTTGTGTTCCACTGATTCCTGCCCAGCTGTAGCACTGTTTGCAATGGTGCCAAGAGCATAGGCACTAACCAGTTGAGGAATGGTGAGATGTGCACTTCTCGGATGAGAGCAGGTTCAGTCTAAGTAATGATCCTGGACATACCCTCTTGTGGCAAGAGGTGGGAAACACATAATGCACCCAATCCATAATGTGTGTTTTTTTATTATTATTATTTTGTGTTCACTTTATTGGAAGTATAATAAGACACACAGCACAGATTAGAAACTATACAACTTGCAACTATACAATTGACCACACAGATTTTTTTTTCAAATATAAACTGTTATATAACTCATATTATTATATGATTCTTTTTATGATTGCCAACCCCTAAAAACAAGCACACCAAACATTGTTTTTTACCTATTCTTTGACACTTTCAACATCCCCCCTTAAAATACAATGTATGTTTTCAATAAATCTAAATCACACATTTTACAGTTTTGCTTAGTCACACAGTAAACAGTTGTCACGTAACATTTTTCTGAAACAAATAAGTTATGGTAATAGTTTCATAATAGCATTTGTAAATTTCTCAAACTTTGCAGAGATTTGGTCAGTATGTCTGCTACTTTTTCTTCTATGCTACAATACTTTATCCCGAACAAACCTCTGTGCTGTTCACTAATACTCTGAAATTTCCCAGCAGAGGATTGGGTAGGTAAAAAGATGAGGGCAAGTAGAAATTCTTGGGTAATACTAGAGGTATTGAATTTAATTGAAGAAGGCAAACAATATAAAAATGCAATAAATGAAGCAAGCGAAAAGGAATACAAAAGTCTAAAAAAATGAGATCAACAAGAAGTGCAAAATGAGATTTTCACTCTGCAGTGGAGTGTGTGCTGATATGAAACTTCCTGGCAGATTAAAACTGTGTGCCCGACCGAGACTCTAACTCGGGACCTTTGCCTTTCGCGGGCAAGTGCTCTACCATCTGAGGTACCGAAGCACGACTCACGCCCGGTCCTCACAGCTATACTTCTGCCAGTATCTCATCTCCTACCTTCGCAGGAGAGCTTCTGTAAAGTTTGGAAGGTAGGAGACGAGATACTGGCAGAAGTAAAGCTGTGAGGACCGGGCGTGAGTCGTGCTTCGGTAGCTCAGATGGTAGAGCACTTGTTCCCAAAAGGCAAAGGTCCCGAGTTCGAGTCTCGGTCGGGCACACAGTTTTAATCTGCCGGGAAGTTTCAAGAAGTGCAAAGTTTAAACAGGAGTGGCTAGAGGACGAATGTAACGATGTAGAAGCATATATCACTAGGGGTAAGATAGGTACTGCCTACAGGAAAATTAAAGAGGCCTTTGGAGAAAAGAGAACCACCTGTACGAATATCAAGAGTTCAGATGGAAATCAGTCCTAAGCAAAGAATGGATAGCAGAAAGATGGAAGGAGTATATAGATGGGCTGTACAAGGATAATATACTTCAAGGCAATGTTATGGTAAGGGAAGAGGATGTAGATGAAGATGAAATGGGAGATAAGATATTGTGAGAAGAATTTGACAGAGCACTTAATGACCTAAGTTGAAACAGGGCCCTGGGAGGAGACACATTCCGTCTGACTGATAGTCTTGGAATAGTCAGCCATGACAAAGCTCTTCCATCTGGTGAGCAAGATGTAAGAAACAGACAAATTCAGACTTCAAGAAGAATATAATAATCCCAATTCCAAAGACGGCATGAAAATTACCAAACTATCAAATTCTTTGTAGAAGAATAGAAAAACTGGTAGAAGCTGACTTCGGGGAAGATTAGTTTGTATTCTGGAGAAATATAGGAACACGTGAGGCAACACTGACCATACAACTTCTTATATGAGATAGATAAAGGAAAGCCAAACCTACTTTTATAGCGTTTGTAGACTGCTTTTGACAATGTTGACCGGAATACTTTCTTTCAAATTCTGAAGGTGGTGGGAATAAAATATAGGGAGCAAAAGGCTATTTACAATCTGTACAGAAACCAGATGACTGTTATAAGAGTCAAGGGGCCCACGAGGAAAGCAGTGGTTAAGAGAGGAGTGAGACAGGGGTGTAGCCTACCATTATGTTATTCAATCTGTATATTAAGCAACCAGTAAAGGAAACAAAAGAAAAATGTGGAGTAGGAATGAAAGGATGGGGATAAGAAATAAAACTTCAGAGACAGCAAAGGACTTGGAAGAGCAGTTGAATGGAATGGACAGTATCATAAGAGGAGGATGTAAGATGAACATCAACAGAAGCAAAACGAGGATAATGGAATGTAGTAAAATTAAATCAGGTGATGCTGAGGGAACTAGATTAGGAAATGAGACAAATTAGTAAATGAGTTTTACTATTTGGGAAGCAAAATAACTGATGATGGTTGAAGCAGGGAGGTTATAAAATGTAGACTGACAATGGCAAGAAAGGCGTTTCTGAAGAAGAGAAATTTGTTAACATCATGTTAGTTAATTTAAGTATGAGGAAACCCTTTCTGAAATTATTTGTATGGAGTGTAGCCATGTATGGAAGTGAAACATGGATGATAAATAGTTTAGACAAAAAGAGAATAAAAGCTTTTGAAACGTGGTGCTACAGAAGAATGCTGAAGATTAGATGAGTAGATCACATAGTTAATGAGGAGATGCTGAATAGAAATGGGAAGAAGAGAAATTTGTGGTACATCCTACTAGAAGAAGGAATCAGTTGGTAGGACACATTCTGAGGCATCAAGCAATCACCAATTTCAGTACTGGAGGGAAGCTTGGGGGGTAAAAATCATACTGGGAAACCAAGACCTGAATGCAGTAAGCAGATTCAGAGGAATGTAGATTGCAGTACTTACTCTTAGATGAAGAGGCTTGCACAGGATAAAGTAACGTAGAGAGCTGCATCAAACCAGTCTTTAGACTGAAGACTACACAACACATGTTTGCTTCATCTAACTAACTGTCCTGGTTTTGATAATTTGGATAGCACTTTCATTTTCTACACGGAGAATAATCTTAACTTCTCTTCTCTGTAACTGTTGTAGTAGGGTCTTGATGTGTTTTATTTCTTTGGTATGTTCTGCTGCTAAAATATATTCTGCTTCTGTTGATGAAGTAGCTGTCACCCTTTGCTTCTTGGAACACCAGCGAATGGGAACACCATTATTAAGAACAATGTATGCACTTGTACTCATCCTGGTCTTTTAATCTTGCGCATAGTCAGTGTCCACTTCATCTTCTCCTTCTTGTAGAAAAGACCGAAATTCTTGGAGTCTTGTAACTATCTCTGAGGCTTTGTTTTTTACATTTTGATAACACCTTCTGTTAGGGTCCTCTGTTAAGCAGCTCCCATAATTGACTGTAAGTCCAAGATCTGACCTTGTTTTACATGACAAATACAGAAGACTTCCTATTGGCCTCACAATATGGAAATCTGAGTTGTCCATCTTCTTGATTTTCTTCTCTTGTCTTCCCCTCTGGAACTAGTGGAGTCTTCATGGCCTTACAGTCAACCATGTTGAATTTCTCTAGTACTTTCTTCACATTCTGTTCTTGATGCAGAAATATTGCATCCTCTATCTTCATTATTTGCATTTCTATGTACATATCTGAATTTTTTACCACAACCATTTCAAAATTCTTCTTAAGTTTCTTCAGCATATTTTCAATTTTATCCAAGCCTTTTCTTATTAGGATTCCATTCATGTACAATTTTTTCAGTTACATCTTTAGATATGCATTTATCTGACTTAATCTGTCAAAGTTTTTGTCCATGTGGATGGAGCTTGTCTAAGTCCATACAGAGCTTTCTTAAAAATAAATTTTTCCATCTTATTTGTATCCTTCAAGTACTTTCATAAAAATCTCTTCATCCAGTTTCCCATAGAGAAATACTATTTTTTACATCAAACATTCTCATGTAGAATTTTTTCTCTGCTGCCAGAACAAACAACAGTCTTGTGAACTTCTGTCTACTACTGGACTGAATAATTCCTTGAAATCTACAGTCTCTGACAACCAGTCTGGCTTATATCAACCATCATCTTTGACTTTAAAAATCTGTTTTCTTCTCATTATCTCATTTCTTTTTTCTCTTCTTGATTGATGAACTTCCATATTTCATTCTGTTCTTGACTTCTTCTGTTGCTTTCGACTGATTTTCTTTGTCTAGATCATCAGTGCATTCTTCATATGTAAGCACTCTTCTTTCATAATCATCGTACTTCAAAAGTTTCTTCGAATTGGTTCTGTCCCTGAGATTGTAGTTTCTTGTGTATTCACTGTGTGCTCTTTCTTCTTGATTATCTTCTCTTTCATTTTCTTGGCTTTGAATTTCATTTACTTCTTTGTTAGTGTCATTTGATAGTTCACTAATAACAAAATTATTCTGTAGAGTTTCTTTGTCACTCTGTGTTTAAATTCAACATCTCTGGAGACAACAGTGTTTCTTCCAACAGTGTTTCTTCTCTCTGCATCAAATGGTCAGTAGCCATTTGGAGCATAAAAAACAAAAATGTGTGAATTACTTCTTTCATCTAGTTTCTTCGAGTGGCCTAGATTTTTGAGAAAAACTCTTGATCTAAAAATTTGAAGTCTTGACATACTTGGTATTTTCCCAAACCATTTTTCTAGAGAAGTGGCACTTCAATTGATAGTTGGGCTGCTACTGATCAAGTTTGTAGCTTTGAGCAATGCCTCTCCCTGTAGCTCTTTTTTCAGTTTTCTATTGAATATTGAAGCTCTTGCCTTGTTCATTATTGTCAAATTTAGTCTCTCTGCTTTCCCATTGAGTTGAGGACTATAAGGAATACTATAGTATAATACAATTCTTTCTCCTTCACACCAATTTGTAAACTCATAGCTATCTTTATCACACCATATTTTTGGTTCTTTAAGGATGAAATGATTTTCGCTTTATAACACATATATTCTTATCAATCTTGCAGCTTGTGACTTGTATCTTAACAAATAGGTTATACTATAACCTTTAATCACCAATAATTGCGTGGATATTCAAACACACTCCCTTAGAAACAATAGCTCGTTACATGATAACAACTCAGTTTCTCTTATTCGACTCCTGTGCCGTGACATGCGGCCGGCACCGTTCGTAGCTAGGTGGCGCTCCCGTGCTCAGCCGAGTTGCGGAGCGCCTCTATCGCCGTTTGCGCGTGCTGTCGTGGCAGCACTGTTAAATGTCGTGGCACTGTCACAACACTTTTCCCCCCTTGAAAAAAAAAAAAAACACTCACTTCCTTGGTGACATAGACAGTGCGGAGACATCCATGGCCTCTTGTGAGGCCCCGAGAAGATCCCATGGAGAGACACGAGAGTATGTCCAGGACAGAAGCTTGTGTGTGGAACGTGCCTCCTGGACGAGATGATGGGTGAAAACTCCGGAGCAGCATCCATAGGTGTCGTGGACCTGGGGGTGTGCTCCAGCGAGATGGGTCCCGGAGAAGGCGGCGTTGCGACTGGGGCTGGTTCCGGCATACTCAGAAGCGGTAGCGACGTCGGCTGCATCAACACGTACGGTAGATGGGCAGCAGCGACAGGACTGGCTTCTCGGGCTGGTGGAGGCGAAGGAAGGGGCGGTGGCACCGGCGTGGTCACCACTTGTGGGCGGATCTGGTCGTAATGGCAAATAACCATGTCGTCGACCGTACGTATTTCACAAAGCCGGCGGCCGCGAAGAGCCTTGACCACCCCTGGAATCCATTTAGGGTGAGATCCATACCCTCGTGCCCACGCGTCGGCGCCCACCGAGTATTTTCCCGCACTAGGGGACATAGCACAAGGCCTGACAGGGTGAACCAGGTGCAGTAGAGTGCACGGTTGGCAGCCATGCAAGAGTTCAGCAGGGCTGTCACCCAGAGGCGTGAAGCGATAAGAGCTCAGAAATTGCAGCAGAGCGTCAGCTGTGGAAAAATTACTAAGGAATTTCTTCATCTGGCTTTTGAAAGTGCGGACTAGGTGCTCGACTTCCCCATTCGATTGTGGATGGAAGGGCAGTGCTGTAACATGATGAATCCCTTGTCCAGTACAAAAATCACAGAAGGCCATTGTCCGTGACTATCGTGGATGGAAGACCTTCTAGCGCAAAGATTTTGGACAAAGCCAGCGTCGTCGCCGCAGTGGTGGGCGACGGACATCGAACAACAAACGGAAACTTCGAGAAGGCGTCATTCAACAGTAGCCAATAAGTACCGAGGAAGGGGCCGGCAAAGTCAGCGTACACCCGTTCCCATGGCTGCTCCGGATCGTACGTAGAGGGCATTGTACGAGGTGCAGCCAGTTGTTGAGCACACTGACCACACGCAGCAACCATTTGGGCGATGTCCGAATCAATACCGGGCCAATAAATGTGCCTGCGGGCCAGGGACTTAGTCCGAGAAATACCCCAATGGCCTTCACGCAACAGTTTGAGAACATCTTTGCGAAGAGAGGCTGGCACCACGACCTGTGGAGATGCGCCATCCGTGGCCAGAAGAACAACACCATCATGAAGAGAGAGGCGAAGGCCCAAGGCATGGTAGTTGCGAAGGGGATCCAATGCCCGGCCCTTGGTCCTGTCCGGCCAACCCCGTTGAACAAAACCGATCACCTGACGCAGGACCGGGTCCCGCGCAGTAGCCGATGCGACCTGCGAACCTGTAAGTGGAAAACCCTCAACCGCACGACGTTCTTCCTCATCAATGTGGAAACAGAGTAGTTCATCGCGATCGAAAACCAGGCCGGGGCCCATCAGCAATCGCGACAATGCGGCAGTGTTGGCGCGCTGGCCCGTGGGGTGATAGTGAATCTCATAGTGAAAACGAGACAAGTATAAGGCCCAATGTTGCAGGCGGTGAGCTGCCTTATCCGGAAGCGGCGCCGATGGGCTGAACAGAGAGACCAGCGGCTTGTGGTCGGTGATGAGATGAAACTTAGAACCATAAAAAAAAATGCTGAACTTTTTTAGAGCATAAATGATAGCGAGTGCCTCCTTTTCGATTTGAGAGTAACGCCGTTGTGCATCGTTGAGGGTCTTGGAAGCATAGGCGATGGGTCGTTCCGACCCATCCTCATACCGATGGGCGAGAACAGCCCCTAGGCCATACTGTGACGCGTCAGTCGCCAGAACCAAATGCTGACCCGGACGGAATGTGGCAAGACAAGGCGCCGACTGCAAATGAGCCTTCAGGTGGACAAAAGCCTGCTCACACACGTCGGACCAACAGAAAGGGATGTTTTTGCATAACAGCTGATGCAGAGGATGAGCTACCGCCGCCCGGATGGAATGAATTTGTGATAATAAGCAATCTTGCCTAGAAACGCCTGAAGTTCTTTGACCGTAGACGGCTGGGTTAGAGCGTTAATGGCCGCAACGTGCTGACGCACAGGTCGTATACCCTCACGGGACAAGTGGAAACCAAGATACACAATGGAGGGTTGGAAGAACTGTGACTTGTCCGATTGCACCTCAACCCAGCCGAATGCAAAACCCGAAACAGTGAACACAAATTGCGAAGGTGCTCCTCAGTGGAGGCCCCTGTGACAACAATGTCATCCAGATAGTTTATGCAGCCGGGAGCGGAAGCCGTGAGCTGTTCCAAAAACCGCTGAAAAATGGCCGGCGCACTAGCAACGCCAAATGGTAACTGCTGGTACTGATACAACCCACAAGGAGTGTTGATGATGAGAAATTCCTTGGAAGAAGCATCCAACGGCAACTGATGGTACGCCTCCGATAAGTCAAGTTTGGGAAAGAACTGGCCCCCAGCGAGCTTGGTAAATAACTCCTCAGGACGGGGAAGAGGATGAGTGTCAATGAGGCTCTGAGCGTTGACAGTGGCTTTAAAATCACCACACAACCGCAGACTCCCATTTGGTTTAGAAACCACCACGATTGGTGATCCCCATTCGCTGGAGGTAACAGGAAGGAGAATCCCTGAAGCTGTTAACCCGTCTATCTCAGCCTTGACAGGTGCACGCAACGCCACCGGAATAGGGCGGCGCCGGAAAAACTTAGGGCGAGCTGTAGGTTTAAGAGTAATGTGGGCTTCAAAATCCTTGGCACGACCCAGACCAGCAGAGAACACGGACGAAAATTCAGAACACAATCCATCCAGCTGTTGATGTGGAATATCCTCAGATATGAGGTGCGCATCATCGTCAATGGAGAACCCGAACAACTGGAAAGCATCATAACTGAACAGGTTTTCAGTGCCCGCATGATCCACCACATAAAATGTGAGGGGCCTAACAACAGACTTGTAGGCAGTGGAAGCATCAAACTGGCCAATGATAGGAATTTTCTGTTTATTATAAGTTCTCAGATTTCGCGTAACTGGAGACAAGGGAGGGGAGCCCAACTCCAAATACGTGCGAGAATTAATGAGAGTTACTGCAGAGCCAGTGTCCACTTGCACGCGAATGTCTTTATCCAGAACACGAACAGTAACAAACAACTTATTGGTTTGAGAAAGCACACAGTTAACATCCATGTCCGATGCCTCATCCTCGTCGACAGGAACTTTAGGGGACTGACACACAGAAGCGATGTGGCCTTTTTTCCTACATGAATTACATGTGGCCCAACGTTTTGGACACATGGCCCTGTCATGCTGTATGAAACAACATGGACAAGAAGGAAGTGCGGAACGAACCTCCTTCTGTGGTTGCTGTTTTCGCTGCGAGTGTTGCGGCCCAATGCGACATTGTTTACGCGAGTGAACTGCTGCCACATCTTCGTTCTCCTGTGATACAGGCAAATTGTCCGTGTCGAAAGTTGACTGTACAGCGCCTACATCACACCACGCGTCTATTTGCGCGCCAGCAGTGTGAGACATTTCAAAGGATTGAGCGATGGTTAGAACTTCCGACAACGACGGGTTTGGCAGTTGTAGGGCACGTTGCCGAACTTCTTTATCAGGAGCAAGCCGTAGAATAGCATCCCTAACCATTGAATCAGCATAAGACTCATGATGAGTGTCCGTGACAAACTGACATTTCCTACTCAGACCGTTTAGTTCCGCCGCCCAAGCCCGGTAAGATTGATGGGGCTGTTTACGACACTGGTAGAACACCACACGGGCGGCAACGACGTGGGTGTTTTTTCGGTAATAGTTAGACAATAAGTCACACATTTCTTGGAAGGACAGAGAGGCAGGTTCCCGCAGAGGGGCTAACTGAGATAGCAGCTGATAGATCCGTGGGGAAATCCAAGACAGAAATAACGGCTTACACATAGGAGCGCCGACAAAACCGAAAGCCGAGAAGTGTTGCCGCAAACGCTTCTCATAATCCTCCCAATCTTCAGCGGCCTCATCGTAAGGAGGGAATGGAGGCAGAGAAGAGGAAGACAGACAATGAGTAAGCGACGTCGACAACGCCTGAAAAGCAGCCGTCAGCTGTGTGTGTTGTGCCTGAATAGCAGCCGTCAGCTGTGTTTGTTGTTCAATGAACGCTTGCATAAGCTGTTCCATGTCTGCCTCGTCACGAACACACAAATCCACAACGCAGTGAAAATATCCGACCTTGTTGCCAAAAAGTATTATAACCTTTAATCACCAATAATTGCGTGGATATTTAAACACACTCACTTAGAAACAATAGCTCGCTACATGATAACAACTCAGTATCTCTTATTCGACTCCCGTGCCGTGACATGCGGCCGGCGCCGTTCGTAGCTAGGTGGCGCTCCTGCGCTCAGCCGAGTTGCGGAGCGCCTCTATTGCCGTTTGCGCATACTGTCGTGGCGGCACTGTCACAACAGGGTACACAAAAATGAATGAAATCATCTAATGCTGTCATGTAGTTTCTGCATCCATTAAATGTTGGGGTTTCTACCTTTCGACAGATACCATATGTATAATTACAAGAGGTCTTGTTGTTCTTTCCCTCACAGAAGAAAATAACTTTCTTGCTAGCTTAGCTCTCACATGAGCTTCACACAATCTTTGTGCTCAGCATGAACTACTAGGAACTCCATCACACATTCTCTTAATCTTTGAAGTTCAACTCATGCCTGGATGACCTAGCTTCTTATGCAATTCTTGTTTTTCTTTTTGTGTCAGTAGTGACTGTATTCCTGATTTAATGGTCACTTCAGTCTCTCCTCATTCATGTTGTTATTTCATCCTGATTTTTCCATTCTTAGAAACAATGACAATGTCAAAAGACAACCTTACATAGAGAAATGTAAATGATCAGCATACTACCCTATTTGCAAATCAGGTTAAACTGAGTGTAAAAGTCTAGCTTTACACCATCACAAAACATGACGGAAATTTCAGCGCAACATATAATAATATATAATAACAAATTTCATAAGAGAGTATATATACTGAGAAGCTACTGTGAATATCCCTAGATCCTTAAATAAATGTCTGCAGGATGATCTTGGGTGGACTCCAGCTATTATTCTCATTACACGCTTTTGTGCAATAAATACTTTATTCCTCAGTGATGAATTCCCCCAAAATATGATGCCATATGAAAGCAATGAGTGAAAATAGGCATAGTAAGCTAATTTACTAAGATGTTTATCACCAAAATTTGCAATGACCCTTATTGCATAAGTAGCTGAACTCAAACGTTTCAGCAGATCATCAATGTGTTTCTTCCAATTTAATCTCTCATCAATGGACACACCTAAAAATTTGGAATATTCTACCTTAGCTATATGCTTCTGATTAAGGTCTATATTTATTAATGGTGTCATACCATTCCCTGTACGGAACTGTATGTACTGTGTCTTATCAAAATTCAGTGAGAGTCCATTTACAAGGAACCACTTAGTAATTTTCTGAAAGACAGTATTGACAATTTCATCAGTTAATTCTTGTTTGTCAGGTGTGATTACTATACTTGTATCATCAGCAAAGAGAACTAACTTCGCCTCTTCATGAATACAGAATGGCAAGTCATTAATATATAATAAGAACAACAAAGGACCCAAGACTGACCCTTGTGGAACCCCATTCTTGATAGTTCCCCAGTTTGAGGAATGTGCTGATCTTTGCATGTTACGAGAACTACTTATTTCAACTTTCTGCACTCTTCCAGTTAGGTACGAATTAAACCATTTGTGCACTGTCCCACTCATGCCACAATACTTGAGCTTGTCTAGCAGAATTTCATGATTTACACAATCAAAAGCCTTTGAGAGATCACAAAAAATCCCAATGGGTGGTGTTCGGTTATTCAGATCATTCAAAATTTGACTGGTGAAAGCATATATGGCATTTTCTGTTGAAAAACCTTTCTGGAAACCAAACTGACATTTTGTTAGTACTTCATTTTTACAGATATGTGAATCTACTCTTGAATACATTACTTTCTCAAAAATTTTGGATAAAGCTGTTAGAAGGGAGATTGGACGGTAATTGTTGACATCAGATCTATCCCCCTTTTTATGCAAAGGTATAACAATAGCATATTTCAGTCTATCAGGGAAAATGCCCTGTTCCAGAGAGCTATTACACAGGTGGCTGAGAATCTTACTTATCTGTTGAGAATAAGCTTTTAGTATTTTGCTGGAAATGCCATCAATTCCATGTGAGTTTTTGCTTTTAAGCAAGTTTATTATTTTCCTAATTTCAGAGGGAGAAGTGGGTGAGATTTCAATTGTATCAAATTGCATAGGTATGGCCTCTTCCATTAACAGCCTAGCATCTTCTAATGAACACCTGTATCCTACTACATCCACAACATTTAGAAAATGATTATTAAAAATATTTTCAACTTCTGACTTTTTGTTCGTAAAGTTTTCATTCAATTTGATGGTAATACTGTCTTCCTCTGCTCTTGGTTGACCTGTTTCTCGTTTAATAATATTCCAAATTGTTTTAATTTTATTATCAGAGTTGCTGATTTCAGACACGATACACATACTCCTGGATTTTTTAATAACTTTTCTTAATATAACACAGTAGTTTTTATAATTTTTGATAGTTTCTGGGTCACTACTCTTTCTTGCTGTCAGATACATTTCCCTTTTCCGGTTACAAGATATTTTTATACTCTTAGTAAGCCATGGTTTGTTACAAGGTTTCTTACGATTATATTTAACTATTTTCTTGGGGAAGCAGTTTTCAAATGCATTTACAAAAATGTCATGAAATAAATTATATTTTAAATTGGCATCAGGTTCACGGTACACCTCATCCCAGTCTAACTGCTGTAGGCTTTCCCTGAAATTTGCAATTGTTAAATCATTGACTGAACGTACTACTTTGGAGGACTGTTTAGTATTGCTGAATGGAGCTATGTCATATATTGTAACTAACTGTGCACCATGATCAGAAAGACCATTCTCAACAGGCTGAGCATTTATCTGGTTAAACTTATCTTGGTCTATAAAGAAGTTATCTATCAGTGAGCTGCTATCCTTTACCACCCGAGTAGGAAAATCAATAACGGGTGTCAAATTGAAAGAACCGAGTAATACTTCAAGGTCATTTTTCCTATTACCCTCATTCAGAGAATCTACATTGAAGTCCCCACAAATAATAATTTACTTCCCCCCGTCTGACAGATAGCACAACAAGGAGTCCAAATTTTTCAGAAATAGATGAAAATTTCCTGATGGGGACCTATATACAGTTACAATTATAAATGTGCCTTTATTTAATTTAAGCTCACAGGCACATGCATCTATATGTTTCTCTACACAAAACTTTTTTGTTTCTATACTTTTTGCACAATGATAACTTTTGACATATATGGGAACTCCTCCTTTCTCCATATTTTCTCTCATTACATGTGCAGAGAGCTTATATCCACTTACATTTACCTTATCCATATCAGTAACAATGTGATGCTCAGACAGGCATAGTATATCTATTTCATTCTCAGCTTCTAAATCTTCTAAACAAACCAGAAGCTCATCTACTTTATTCTTTAAACTCCCAATATTTTGATGAAATATACTTACATTATTTTTAATTATACTTTTATGAGAACCTTTCCTTATTCTAACATTTGCAGTACTCTCCTGTCTGAGTTTCTCATTGTGCTTAGGCCTAGTTCCTATACCAGTGGTCACATGGTGTTCAGAGAGGCAGATTATGTCAACTGGGTTGGGTGACTTTAATTCATCAATGCAATTACCTAGGACTGAGATACAACTTGGTGGAGATAAAATTTCTGGTGATTGGTGAAAATTTATAATTGATAGCTGTGATTGGTGATCAAATGTGCTAGAATTGTGCTGTTTAATTTCTTTCCTAAACTGAAGATTTGTTTCAATCCTGACCTCTCGTAGAACTTGACATCTTTCTGTCTTACCTATCCTAAAAAAGGTGCTGCTCCAACACCTGTAACCACTGGTATTTTACCATTCATGGCAGTGCCTCCCCCCCTTAAATTTCCTGCTATTACCCCAGCCAGTTTCCCCTTCCCTTTCCTGTTGAGATGTAGACTGTGCCTGATATAGTCCCACCTACTGAGATAATCAACAGGAACCACACCAATATGAGCCCCCGCACCCGACCCAAGCAGCTGTTCCAACTCCAAATTAACTCTCCCAATGCAATTTCTCAAAGTCCGTTTCAGCAGCAGGAACCTGACTCTGGAATAATCTCCTGCACTATAATATTATTAGAGAACTGAATAATATCTCTGACTTCAGAAGACTTTTGATGACATATCTATTAAAGCAACAATAATGATTATCATTGTCCCTGTACACGCGTTACCCTTATACGTCCTTGTTTCCAACCAGATCTTCCTCATTTCCTATATTTGACTTAGCTGTGCAGTTTCCTTAAATTGCATTTGCTGGAACTCACTATATCAGAAAACATCTATTTTGTACACCTTTCAATTCTTTTTATAATTACCACTATCATTACTGTTATTATTGTCATTATTATTACTACTACTACTACCACTACTATTACTGTTACTATTATCTCTAATAATAGCAGCAGCAGTAGCACAGGTACTGCCAGTATCAACTTTATTATTTCATAGTCAGTATTTACTTCCTCACATTATCTCTAGAGACACTCAAATCATTTTAATACTACTTGTCGTATTAAAATACTTATTTCTTAGGTAACTATGATGTCAAAAAAAGTACTGTTTGCGTAAAACCTGGTCTAATGTAAGACAGGGCCTGATTACCTTAATCGGATCAACTTAAAATGAATAAGCAGATAAGATCAAGATCTAATATTGCTCCCTATGACACACTTGTAGTCATTATTCATCATTGTGAAGATGCCCTTTCATTGGGAATCCACCTTGAGTTTCTTACTGAAATACTCTGGACTGCTTTAGTCAGGTAGGATGAAAACCAGTTTCCAGCAAGATCTCTGACACCATTATATTTAACTTCTCACAATTTCTTCAACTTGAGCTGCACAATCAAATTTTTTTGACAAGTCAGAACATATACCAGTTGGCAATATTTTGGTTAGATGTGGATGGATTTAAAACTGTTGGGTGCTAGACAGCATGGTCATCAATGCCCTTTCTCATGATCGTGGAAGTGCGTTAGTATTCACTCTTGCTAAAACGAAAAGTGAAGGCCATAGAATTACAACCACAGTCCTAACAAATTTCACATGCAACCTCCAGTATATCTATTCACACAGTTGTTTAATGTTAACAGTGCTAACAAAACAACAAATGACATAAAGAGAGCTGATTGACTGCTAAAGTAATAGGATGAGCCAGCTAAAGCTCGTCTCCTATCAGGCAATATTTTGTCTTTCAAGTTTTGTATTATCTGATTAGTGAATTGAAAAACAACAAGTTTTATGGAGAGGCCTCATATGAAATCCAAATTGAAATTGACTATGTATCTTATTTTAAGAGGGTTTAACATAAATGGATAGATAAAAAGTCTGTGCATTCTCCTGCCACCACTTGATGAGTAGATTTTTAATCTATGCAGTTACATTTCATTTTAAGAGAGTTGTGTTATAATTTTTAAATACATTTTTCTCAGGACCTTCAAAATGGAGGTAAGCAGAAAGACTGGTCAGTAATTACTAATATTTGTCCTACTACATTTCTTCTAAAGGGGTCTGAGAGTAGCATACTTCAGCCTACTTGGAAATATGCCCTTTGATGGTGATGTGTTGTATATGTGACTGAAAATGTGGCATATGTGTGAAAAACAGAATTGGATCTTATGGGCACCCAACAGTGAGGTCATCCTCGGAAACAGAATTTTAGTACAGTTCTTCAAATGGTATCACCTCCATGAGACTTTGTGATTTTGAGGAAGCTAATTACATTCTTAATTGCTTTGGAAGGGTATGGAGTGATAGTAATTTGTCTGTATATATGAGGCATTGCTTCTTGTATGTATTCTATTACTTTATCCCTTGAACTGTCCACACCAGTGATCTAAGCTACTTCAAAGAAGTGATTATTAAATACATTGCCAACCAGGCTATTATCATGTATTATTTGGCTGTTTTCTTTAATAACAAAATTCTCCACTTCTTAATTGATTTCCTGGTTTTTCTTAACTATTGCACATGCAGATTTAATTTTACTGTCTACATCATTGGTTTCAGACATTATATGGAGATTTTCTAATTTCTTAATCAAATGGCTCTGAGCACTATGGGACTCAACTGCTGAGGTCATTAGTCCCCTAGAACTTAGAACTAGTTAAACCTAACTAACCTAAGGACATCACAAACATCCATGCCCGAGGCAGGATTCGAACCTGCGACCGTAGCGGTCTTGCGGTTCCAGACTGCAGCGCCTTTAACCGCACGGCCACTTCGGCCGGCTCTAATTTCTTAATCACTTTCCTTAATACAGTACAGTATTTCTTGTAATATTAAATCACCCCTACTACTCTATTTGTCCTGATCATTTCAAACAATTTACTTTTTCTTAGAGTTGATATTTTGATTGCAATCCATGACTTTTGATGTCTTATAGTACCATGCCTTACTGTTTTCATGGGAGAACAACTGTTAAAGACTGATATAAAACCATGTATACAAACATTAGATTTGGAACTGATATCTACCACATTCTTCCAGTCTGTTTCTTGCAAGGTTGAAGCTTTGTGTCATCTGTTTATTAATTATTCTAGCTGTTTTCCATGATACCACTTCATTATCGTCAGTGTCTAGTTGTGCATCATGGTCAGAAGGGCCATTCACTATTGAATAAACATTTATATCAGTGATTAAGTGTTCACCTTGCTTGATGAATCCTAAGCTAGAAACAGATGCACAAGGCTTTAATATGATGTATTTGATATGATATATTACTTATACAGGCACTACTTTCTAGTAACAACAAAAACAAAAATTTATTCTGTATACAAAGTTACCTCCAAAAGTAGTAGTTGTTGTTCAAAACATGTATTAAGAAGATCTGTTACATCTTAACTGTATTTCATTCTGCACTGCCATATTGCAGATAATCCCCTGGAGTTCATTATTGCTGGCACTTTGTGGCTGTTTCTCACAGCCAGGATATCTCCTCAGATTTCCTGAACTGTATCAAATCTCTAGACCTTCAGCTGTAAAATAGCGAAGTCTGATTAGGGCTGTAGGCTGGTCAAAAACTCTGATGTAACACAGGTCATATCTAATTGCACAACAGCATGGTGCAAAGCTCAGTTGCTCATACACCAGTTCTGAATGTTTCTGTCATAAGTATTCCATACGTGAAATGCCTTAGAACTCAAAACACAACTTTTTTAGTGTAATTTACTAAGTTATATGTTGCGCTGAAATTTCCGTCATGTTTTGTGATGGTGTAAAGCTAGACTTTTACACTCAGTTTAACCTGATTTGCAAATAGGGTAGTATGCTGATCATTTACATTTCTCTATGTAAGGTTGTCTTTTGACATTGTCATTGTTTCTAAGAATGGAAAAATCAGGATGAAATAACAACATGAATGAGGAGAGACTGAAGTGACCATTAAATCAGGAATACAGTCACTACTGACACAAAAAGAAAATGGGATATGTGTGTGTGTGCGAGTGTATACCTGTCCTTTTTTCCCCCTAAGGTAAGTCTTTCCGCTCCCGGGATTGGAATGACTCCTTACCCTCTCCCTTAAAACCCATATCCTTTTGTCTTTCCTTCTCCTTCCCTCTTTCCTGACGAGGCAACCATTGGTTGCGAAAGCTAGAATTTTGTGTGTATGTTTGTGTTTGTTTGTGTGTCTATCGACCTGCCAGCGCTTTTGTTTGGTAAGTTTCATCATCTTTCTTTTTAGATATATTTTTCCCACGTGGAATGTTTCCCTCTATTATATTCATTTCTACAATAATGTACAGATAAGAGAGTTAAGGTTGAAGAGAGATATGGGGGCAGTGCACGTTGATGAGACAGAAGAATGTAATAAGGATATTGTGTGATGTCCACTCTAGAACATGTTGTAGACAGCTGTTTAAACAGTTGAGCATAGTGAAAACAGCCTCACAGTGAATTTACTCTCTTCTGAAGTTTATTGTCAACAACCAATCGTGCCATGCGGAGTGGCTACACAGTTAGAGGTGCCATGTCACGGATTGCGCGGCCCCTCCTGCCGGAGGTTCGAGTCCTCCCTCAGGTTTGGATGTGTGAGTTGTTCCTAGCATAAGTTAGTTTAAGTAGTGTGTAAGTCTAGGGACCGATGACCTCAGCAGTTTGGTGCCTTAGGAATTCACACACATTTGAACATTTTTTTTACAACCAATCACAGTTTTACAACAACAGTAATGTTCATAAATGTAATTCTAGAAGGAGAAATGATTTACACTATCCATCACTCAGCCTTACTGTGACAGGGTGAAGTATTCAGCTGTAAAAATCTTTGTTCACTCACACAGTGGTACGCAGAATTTAATAGATAATAAAATCAACTTCAAACACAAAATCATATCTTCACTCTGTAGAAGAATTTCTGAATGCATAGTACTATGATTGTTGTTATGGAGTAGAGTGAAGTGCTGGCGTGCCAGTCAGGAATGACAGAGCAGAGAGGACTGTGAGAAGAGGTCAGCCAATTGCTTACTGACTGACTCGTCTCTAGGACAACGCAACAGCTGTGGCCCATATGTGAAGAGAACATGAGCACCATGCCCGACTGGTTGCGGCCCAGTCTAACACCAGCCTCAAGACTAATGACTTTCATAGAGGCATCAAAGCTTATTACTTTGCTTGAACCCTCAATGTGTCAGACTTTGGAATTGTTATACTGGAGAAACTTGATTACTTCCTATGTCGCGCCTTGCTTGTGACACATCTGTTTAACACCAAGTTAAGTATTGTAATTGCTCGTTTTGTAATAAAACTCATTAATACGAATTGTCTGAATGTTGTCTAGCAACCTGAGAAAGCAGGTTTCCTAGACACCCCATATTTGATGACTAGGCAGGATTTAACAGTTGTAGAAGAATTTCCTTATTTGCGGTTATTGGTTCAGAATTCATGTAAGTAGTGTGCATGTTGTCATATTTTGTGCTGAGCAATTGTACTATACTTGCAAGATGTCAGGATTATTCCACATCATAGTGAGAGTTCACAGTTATGATCCATGAACCGTGCAAATAAATAAATGACTAACATCCTTCTGGGATGAATTTTTAATGACTGTCCTGATGTGGACTGCTATTTGGCAGTATTGTAAAATTTTGGTGCATTTGTAACACTCATTTTTAATAAGGCTGTTGAGCATAATCGTTTTTCAGTGTTACAGTTTTGGTCTTATCATAATTAAGGGAAAGGCTATCGTACTGTGTTGTGCAAAGCTCATGTTAGCTAGACTCAAATATTCAGCTATTCTGTGCAACAGTTTCATTTATGTACTTTCAGTCCTTCAGATTCACAGATTAGACATAAGTATTTATAAATTTTGAAATTTGTTCCAGAAGTAACTCACTCTGTCAGAATCCATTAACCAAAGTCAAAATGGGAATTAAAAATTATTTATTTTGGAAATAATATTACAAATTATTCCAGTGGGTAAAGCTTTTGTTATGATAAGTCACTTTAAAGTAGTATTGTTATAGCTTCAAGTTGAACAAATATATTTCAAGGAAGATGAAATACATGAAAGTCACAGACTGAGTCCAAGTGTAGCAGCCGCTGGCTGGCTGGCCGCTTAGGTGGCACTGCTGCTGCTGCATGGCTGGCAGACACCGTCGCATGTAGAGGAGGTGCATAACTGAGCGGCGGCACTTTGAAAGATCAGTAAATCACAACACTTTTCCCGCTTTGAATTTTTTGCACAGGTCTTGATGGAGGTGGCCTGTAGATTGCTAACGTCCATAGGTGTTGTTTGACTGGCGGTAAAGTCTCGAGGAGGAGGCTTCCCGTACGGAAAGAAGTGTCCCCGATGATAACAGGTTGAGATGACAGAAGACGTGGGGGTCGAATATGCTGGGGCCCTGTGCACCAATCTGCCCATTGCAGTAAGTCTGGTTGTGATAGCAGGAGACATGGGCGATGTGTCCGCGTCTGTAGGAGAAGGAGGCGAGTAGAGTTGCTCCGACAGATGATGGTCATCTGGTTCCTGCATGGGCTTGTCTCCTGCTGGCGTCAGTTCTTGTGGTGGCACCGATATGATGGTGAGAGGACTGTGTTGTGAGTAATGAGAGATTCCAGTATCCTGAGCGTCAGGTAGAGCCGAAGGTGGTGTAGTGGCATCTGGAACAGGCGTTGCCGGCACACGATTCCGAAGCTGGTCCGAATGACACACTGCAACACCTGTGTCCGTCTGGATTTAATAGAGGCATTGGCCACGGTGTCGTAAGATGCGGCCAGGACTCCATTTTGGCTGCCTGCCATATCCCTGTACCCATACAAGGTTGTCGGTGGTGAACCGGCCAAGCGAAGGCACCCGCGGCTGTGAGATGGAAGGCCACAGAAGAAGAAGTAGCGTGCAGGGCTGTCGGCCATGTAAGAGCTCAGCCGGGCTGTGGCCGCCCGTGGGGTTGAAACGGTAAGAAGCCAGAAATTGGAGAAGCGCATCATCAGCAGAAGAAGTCAGGAGTTTCCTCTTCTGAGCCTTAAATGTGCGGACCAGTCGTTCAGCCTCACCATTTGACTGTGGATGGAATGGAGGGGCCGTGACATGCATGATGCTGTGACGGGCACAAAAAACCGCAAAATCGGACGAGGCAAATTGCAGACCATTATCAGTAGCAGAGTAGAGGGAAGACCTTCCAAAGAGAAAATGCGAGCTAGAGCACTTGTGGTTGCTGCGGTGGTAGGTGACGTGCAATGGACAATGAAAGGAAAGTTAGAGTAGGCATCAATTACGAGGAGCCAATAAGTACCTAAAAAGGGTCCCGCAAAGTCAGCACGAATGTGCTCCCAGGGCTTCTCAGGCGAAGGCCACGGTGACAAAGATGACTTCAGGGCGGCGGCCTGTGACGTACAAGGGCCGCAGGCAGCGATCATGTGTGCGATTTCAGTATCGATGTTGGGCCAGTACACATGACTGCGCGCCAGAGATTTTGTGCGAGAGACACCCCAGTGCCCTTGGTGAAGAGGGCGCAAGACCGAAGCACGCAGAGACGCAGGTACCACAACACGCGGCGAAGCTTTTTCGGTGGAGAGGAGGATAACATCATCCCTAGCCATGAGGTGGTAACACAAAGCGTAGTAGTTCTGCAACGAACCAGAAGTCTTAGCGGAAGGACGATCTGGCCAACCCTTCTGAATACAGTGTAAAACCCGGGAGAGGGTAGGGTGAGAACTCGTAGCAGCTGCCAGCCAGTCCCCGGTGATGGGGAACCCGTCCCCAACCCGCTGCTCGACAACATCCAGGTGGAAACTCAAAAGTTCGTCCCTATCGAATGCCAGGTCAGGACCCATGGGAAGGCGAGACAGTGCATCAGCATTTGCATGTTGAGCCATCGGCTGGAAATGAATCTCATAATTGAAACGAGACAAGTAAAGAGCCCAACGCTGGAGGCGGTGTGTTGTCGGGAAGTGACGTTGATGTTATGAAACAAGGAAACAAGTGGTTTGTGATCCGTAACAAGATGAAATTTGGATCCATAGAGAAAAACACCAAACTTATGAAGACCATAAATCATGGCCAAAGTTTCTTTTTCAATTTGAGAATACATTTGTTGGGCATCCATATGGGTTTTGGAGGCATAACCAATGGGTTGTTCAGAACCGTCAGAAAAACAGTGGCAAGGACTGCACCGACCCCGTATTGAGAGGCGTCCGTGGCAAGAACAAGATGGTGGCCAGGTCGATAAGTAGCCAGGCACGGGGCCTGTTTCAGCAGAGCCTTCAATTTCTGGAAAGCCGCATCGCATGACGCGGACCAGTGAAAAGGCACGTTTTTATGCAACAGGCGATGCAACAGGTGAGCTACCGAAGCGCCAGACGGTGCAAACTTGTGATAGTATGCTATTTTCCCCAAGAAGGCCTGCAGTTCCTTAACAGATGTAGGGCGAGGAAGGGCATTGATCGCTGTGAAGCGGACAAATACCATCCCGAGAGAGTTGAAACCCCAAGTATGTGATAGATGCCTGAAAAAATTTTGATTTCTGAAGATTACACTTATGACTGGCAGTCTGTAAGACATGAAAAAGTGTGCGGAGATTTTGAAGATGTTCGTCAGTGGTGGAGCCAGTGCCAACAATGTCGTCCATGTAATTTATACACCCAGGGACAGTGAGCAATAATCGTTCCTAGAATCGCTGAAAGAGAGCAGGGGCGCTGGCAACCCCGAATGGCAATCGTTGGTATTGATAGAGGCCAAAAGGCGTGTTAAGGACCAGAAACTGCCAGGAAGCAGCATCGAGAGGAAGTTGATGATAAGCTTCTGACAGATCAAGTTTGGAAAAATACCGGCCCCCAGCAAGTTTAGTCAACAAGTCTTCAGGTCGAGGCATAGGGTAAGTGTCGATAAAGCATTGAGCATTTACAGTGGCTTTGAAATCACCACAGAGACGAATATCACCATTTGGCTTAGTAATGACAACGACATTAGAGGACCTCTCACTGGAAGTGACAGGAAGCAAGACCCCTGAAGCAGTGAGACGATCCAGCTCCCATTTGACCTGATCACGAAGGGACACAGGAATGGACTGAGCCCGAAAAAACTTAGGCCGAGCAGTGGGTTTGAGGGTGATATGAGCTTCAAAGTTGTTTGCACGGCCTAAACCAGGAGAAAAAAGGGACGTTGACAAGGAATCCAATTGAGCATAAGGAATAGCATCAGAGACGGTATTGACAGAGTCATCTATGGAGAACCCAAAAATGCAAAAGGCATTGAAACCAAAAAGATTCTCCACGTTACTATGGTTGACCACAAATATGGGAACAGTGCGAACGACAGATTTGTAAGATACCTCAGCATCAAATTGTCCCAAGAGAGAAATCTTCTGTTTATTGTAAGTCTGTAAGTGCCTAGTGACAGGTGACAGGATTGGAGAATCCAACTGAAGATACGTCTGAGAACTGATGATAGTGGCAGCAGAACCAGTATCCACCTGCATGCGAACATCTCGACCAAGTATTTGGACAGTGAGGAATAACTTCCGTGAAAGGGAAGAAGTACAATTGACAGACAACACAGAATCAGGATCAGCATCATGTTCATGAACATCATGTATGCGGTCAGATTTGCAAATGGATGACACATGACTCTTTTTTTGCATTTGTGACACACGGCCTAACTTTGTGGACAATCTTCTCGTGAATGTTTCGTAAAACACCGCGGAGATGAAGGAAGTTGCTGTGGGTTTTGCTGCAGTTTCTTAGAGGTGTGTTTATGGTTAGGCTGAGGTTGCGCTTGGGAGCGTACTGCGGCCACGTCAGCCGGCGGGAACACGTCACACGCTTCGTCAACATCACACAGAGGTTGTATTTTCCCGACGTCACCCCATGCCTCTATTTGCACTCCAGCGGCGCGAGAAATTTCAAAAGACTGAGTCGGATTTGCCAACTGAAGGGCACGTTGCCTGACTTCTTTGTTGGGTGCCGATCAGATAATAGCATCCCGTACCATGGAATTGGCATAGGATTCCTTGTGAACTTCAGTAACAAACTGACACTTTCTACTGAGGCCTTGAAGTTCAGTAGCCCAAGCGCAATAGGATTGAGTCGGTTGTTTTTGACAATGATAAAAGGCAACACCAGAGGCTACCACATGCATTTGATTTTGAAAATAGATGGACAGAAGTGAACACATTTCAGCAAAGGGCAAAGACGCAGGATCTTTCAAAGGAGCCAATTACAACAACAACCAATACATTTGAGGTGAAATCCATGAAAGGAACAGAGACTTACATGTTTGTTCACCCGCAACATGAAATGCCAAGAAGTGCTGTCGAAGACGTTTTTCGTAATCAGACCAGTCTTCCACCGTCTTGTCGTAAGGAGGAAAATTAGGTAGAGACAACGACAAGAGACGCATTTGATGCCGTGTCGAAATCGTGAATCGCATTTGTGAGAAGCATTTGCTGTTCTATGAGACCTTGCAATAGTTACTCTAAAGTAGCCATGGACGACGATTCAATCCCGCGTCCAGCCATCCAGATTTAGGTTTTCCGTGATTTCCCTAAATCGCTCCAGGCAAATGCCGGGATGGTTCCTTTCAAAGGACACGGCTGACTTCCTTCCCAATCCTTCCCTAATCCAATGAGACCAATGACCTCGCTGTCTGGTCTCCAACAACCAGTATCCGTGGAAACATGTGGGTCAACGATGGAAAAGAAAAATCCCATCCTCATTGCCTATTGTTACAACTTCAAGTTGAACAAATATATTTCAAGGAAGATGCAATACATGAAAGTCACAGATCAAGTAAACAGAGTAAGACGTGTGTACACTTTAACAGTCAAATCATAACTGAGTCCAAGTCTAGCGGCCGCTGGCTGGCTGGCTGGCCGCTTAGGTGGCGCTGCTGCTGCTGCTGCATGACTGGCAGACAGTGCCGCATATAGAGGACATGCGTAACTCCGCAGTGCCACTTTGAAAGATCGGTGAGCCACAACAAGTAGCAACCTCTGAACTTTGGTTTTGATCGAGTTTTAGCTTCATTTTTGTTCTTAGCGTACATAAAATATCTAACATATTAGTAAAAGGTTGTAACAACACTGATGCTAACATGATAAGCATATCTGCCAAAGCCCAAAACCACCTGTACAGTCAAATTAATATCTGAAGAGCCATGTAAATAGTTCACATGAGACAACTAAATTCATAAACTTATAAAAACTCACACTCTGCAATTCCGAAGAGAAAAGATTTCAATACAGCACCTCGTCTGCTAATTTAGATTTTTGTCTACAACATTTTAAACTCATATGTATAGTGTAATGAATGCTGGTTATCAATAGCACAAGGAAAATGATGCCAAAGATTTCTAGTGTGTTTGCCACTTCTTTTTCTATGTCCTTTGCAAATTGTTTCCCATTCCTAAAGATTTTCTTTGAGTATGGGATATATGCATTGTAAGATGTGGATCATGTCAGCTTGCTACATTTATACAATGCTCTGTATTAATGTAAAACATGAAAGTTAAAAAAATATTTCATTGTGAACATGCTGTGTTCAATTCTCTTTTCTTTAAGTATGTGCCACATATATAAATTTAATGTACTAATTACATCTTATATGCTTTGCCTTCCAGTTAAGTATTGTTAAAGATGTTGCTTTGCCTTCGAGTTAAGTATTGTTAAAGATGTTGACAATATAGTTCTTTATCTATTTATTTATAGGAATCTGGAAATACCATCAACAGCAGAAGAGCTTGCTAAGAACCATGACTTTGAAATTAAGGGTTACACATTTGAGGCACAGCCAGAGCAACTACGAAATCCCAGGTATGTGTTATTTGAGATCAGGCTGTTAAGGAAGAAAGTTTTATTTTATTACTCACAAGTTAATTGTTAACTTTACAAAAAGAGCTGAAGTTTGTACTGGAGATAATGGTTGCTTTCAAGGGTAAACCTAAAATACTGAGTTATACAAAACACTATCCTCTTACTGTTGTGAGAGAGAAAAATTTGAAGGGATAGCAAAATAATTTTCTGGAGGCATATCCACAGTAGGCCAGTGAAGGTCATCGAATGATAAAAACTACATTCAGCTGAATATTGGTCACCATTGATTGGTGTTCGGCTTCTCATCCAAACCAAATGAAGGCTACGGGATTCACTGTGTGAAATCGCGGTTGGCTCTGACAACTTGCTGACGTTGCTCCCGAGCTGTTATAATTATAAAGTAACATTTAATTACAATTTTACTGACTGATATTATTGAGGGATGAAGGTTTAGCAGTTGTTGCATGTGCAGTATTTATTTTACCTCAAGAATCTGATGATGATGATGATGATGATGATGATGAGGAGGAGGAGGAGGAGGAGGAGGAGGAGGAGAAGAAGAAGAAGAAGAAGAAGAAGAATCAACACTGATGAATGACCTCTCTTTTACAAGGTAGGGAACAGTGTGGTGACACAAATTTAGTGTCGATATTAAAACTGAATTGGACTATGGACTATTACACAATGTTCTTTCCAAATGGAAGTTACTAATTTTTAATTATTACTGAACTATGTTGGCCCTAAAATTTCCAAAGAAAACATCTCTTTTAGCAGAGCTGTACCTGCAGCAGAAAGTTAATAGTCACTTCCAGTTTTCTTCTCCTTGCCATTCACGGTGAAAAGATGTAAATAAAGATACCATTTTCTTTTTCACAGCGTGCATATAACTTTCTAATACCTAAGTTATTTCCTTTCAAACATTTAGTCTTTCCATCTTCTGTGTATAATCACAGTTTGTAGGGGCCCAGGAACAGTGCTGTTCACAATAAAACTCTTATCAGCTTTAGTGCTTTCTCCATATTCCTGTCTATACTCCATTATTTTTAAACACGCCCTTAGTGAGAGCAGGCATTGCCTGTATGGGAAACAGTGACTGTTGTAGGACAGCCACAAGCCTCACACAGTATGTTTTATTGAATGGTTTTGTTCTTTAATTTAACAACCAACTACTGTACTTTAAACTGTAAACTACAAAGCTTCTAATGATGTTCTTGTTAAATTAAAGACCAAAACTGGTCAATAAAACATACTGAGGGTGACTTGTGGCTGTCTGATAAACTTAAATACATACCTGCTCTAGAGACACAACAAATTGCTACTGAGCCACTGAACATTCAGTCCTGCATCCACACTAGGAGAGGAGTGTCGATGTCAACCAACCACCAATGCATTGATGTTACTGCCAGCAGACCGAAAAGCAACTGAGGCCAACTGCTTCATTGGATCTGATTTCCTAATCATACACACTAAGTAAATCTTGGCCAGTGAAGTGGTTGGCTGTCATTCATTGGCTTTCATTGGCCTATGGTGTATGCACATTACGCAGGACTGAAGATTGTGGGAGCCCTTAAAGTGAGTAAAATAATAGGCAAGATGCAGAAATTAGACTAGTATCACCTAACACTGTCTTATCAGTTCAAGAATTTCTGCACAATGTAACTGGAGTTGGTACCTGTTAGTCTACTACTTGTAATGTGGACCCTTCACCTTGTACCATTACCCAACTTGTCAGAAATTTTATTTCTCTAGGGTCTGTTATTCAAAGCATCATACTCCCCCTTCATCATTCCTGTAGTCAAAGTTCTTACCCTGTAACAGTTGTCACATTGTTGTTTGATTCAGAATGTATATTACTCTTCAGTTTCTTCAGATTATCTCTCATTATTATTGTTCACTTCACTCATTTACTGCACGAGGGGTTTTTTCCATCCTGCGATGGCACTTGCTCATTGCTACCCTTTCCTTATTATAATGACAGTAAGAAAATAGTTAACATAATGAGGGATTTTGCTCAGGATGAGTAGTAGTGGGCTGTGGGGTCATGAAAGGGAGCAGATGATTGATACTAATAGCCATAGTCCAGTTAAGCACACACATCTTACCACAATATGCACTCACATGCTTGCAATCAAGACCCCAACAGCCTTCTGACTTAAACGAGCATGTACATCACTGGCAGTAACAACAGCACATAAACAGACTGTATTTTGCACAGATAGCTTTTATTCACTACCAGCAGTCTCGCAAAGAGTCAGTTGATGTGGGAAAGTGTGTACTGAGTGCTATGAGGTGATCGTGTTTGCACGCTGCTTTCATGGGATCTTTCACATACCTAATATCTCAGTCTCTTATTTTACCGTTTTGAAGCTTGTGTTTTATAGATTGCTTCCAAATTTGACAAATTTTCTGTAAATGATAAATAATGTCATAGCTCTTAGCTTTGAGAAAATAGTCGAAATGATCATAGATCTGTATGCTGTAAGTGTTGGTAATTATTATTAGTAGCATCTGTATTAGAAATTTATTTGTCCAAGGTTCATTTTGCAATGGTACACATTTTGTCAACTTCATTCAAAGAAGAACATAAGACATGCATACAGTCATGTGAATATGTACATTTTTCTAATGAGGAGCGCTCAAGGGTTAGCCATGGCCTTTGTGAAGAAACTGTCCTGGCATTTTTAGAAAAACCACAGAAAACCTAAATCACGGTGGTTAGACATAGCATGAACCTCCATCCTCCGTAATATGAGGCCAGTGTCTTAATAAATGCACTTGTCTCATACGTAGTACACATTTCTCAATTCTCTTATGTTTGCAGATACTTAGAAGAAGTAAACTTAATAACATGAAAAATAGTTACGCACTGTCTATTAAGTCTCTCAACATTCATCACTGCACACACCACACACATTGGCAAATCACTTAAGGACCACAACCATACTGCCTCGCTCCTGTTACACCTACATGTCTTCCCTTCTGCCTCTGTGAAAACTGAGTCAGAACCATTCATAATGAGTGAGATGTGAGCTCAGAAAAACAGTGAGACATTAGGATTATGCAATACTGATCTTGGTCACCTGATTTTCCTGTACAAAGCATTTCATTGTGAACACACATGATGATGTGACAGAGGTGTTTTATTTGTCATTTTTTGTTACTCTCTGTTCTGAGATATCTAAGTCATATTTAAGAGGTTCACTTTGAATACATTTTTGACTAAACCTATTTTAGTTGTAACATATTCCTGGTTTTATTCAATCCTGCATTGAGCAAGCAGTAAATGAAACTGAGGAGAAATTTGGAAATATAATTTAAGTTCAAGAAGATGAAATAAAAGCTTTGAGGTTTGCTGATGATGTAAACTTTTCAAGCATGTTCAAGACGGCATATGACTTGGGAGATTAGTTGAGCGGAATGGATAATGTCTTGAAATGATGTTATAAAAGGAGTATTGATAAGAGCAAAACAAGGGTAATGGAATGTAGTCAAATTGTTGAGAGCACAATTTCAATTATTATATCTGTGCTTTACATAAAATAACTTCAAAGATAAAATGCTTTGCTGCTGTCATTATTCTGTTTTCAGTTGTCTTCAGTATTTTTTTCTTTTTTTTTCCAATTTAATAAAATCAACTAATGATAGTCTCTAACATTTTGTGAGTGTTATTTAAGGATAGTCTCTAAGATTTTGATAGTGTTATTTAAGGGCGAGAAACTGAAAACTTATCAGGTTATGGGCCCAGGTGTGTTGTAAAACAAAATTTGTAACAAAATACCTGGCCACGAATGCATGCTCACATAAGTTTTTTCAAGAAGGCAACTGAAGTAGAAAAATATCGTATTCCTTTATTTGATGGAACAAATTTCAACAATTGGAAATTCAGGATGGAAACTCTTGGACCTTTTACCGTTTGTGCAAGTGAGCTATCTCACAAAGGTGGAATTTGTGGCTGGAGAGCGGGTACGCAGCATATCAGAAAGGAAACATGACTGGTTGAATTGGCTAAACAAGATTGGAAATTTAACTCTCATTGTGTTTAACTCAATGCTAACAGTCACTTGGAATATGTGAAAAATAAGGTAACCTATATCGATTTATGGACATCTCGATGCATTTGAGAGAAAAGGAATTGTTAGTCAAATTCTGTTGAGAAAACAGTTGTTAACTGTTATAACATCAAGTTGAACACACACATTTCAAAGCCGACACAGTACATGTAAGTCACAGAGCATGTAGACAAAGTAAGACATGTGTACATGGTCACAGTCAAATCAGCACTGAGTCCAAGTCTAATGGCTGCTGGCTGGCTGACCGATTTGGTGGCGTGGCTGCTGCATGGCTGGCAAACAGCGCCGCATGTAGAGGATGCACATAACTGCGCAGCAGCACTTTGAAAGATCAGCGAGTCACAACACTTTTCCCCCATTTGAATTTTTTGCACTGGTCTTGATGGAGGTGGCCTGTAGATTGCTAACATCCATAGGTCTTGTTTGACTGGCCGTAAAGTCTCGAGGAGGAGGCTTCCCGTACGGACGGAAGTGTCCCCGATGATAACGGGTCTAGATGACAGGAGATGTAGGGGTCGAATCTGCTGGGGCCCGCTTGCACCAAGCTGCCCGTTGTGGCAAGTACGGTTGTTATTACAGGAGATATGGGCGATGTGTCAGCGTCCATAGGAGAAGGCGGTGAGTAGAGTTGCTCCAGAGATGATGGTCATCCGGTTCCTGCATGGGCACGTCTCCTGGTGGTGTGCGTTCTTGTGGTGGCTCCGAGATGATGGTGAGAGGGCTGCATTGTGAGTAATGAGAGATGCCAAGATCCCGAGCATAGGGTAGAGCCGAAGGTGGTGTAGTGGCATTCGGAACAGGTGTTGCCGGCACACGAGGCCGAAGCTGGTCTGAATGATGCACTGCAACACCCGTGTCCATCTGGATTTAATACAGGCGTTGGCCACGGTGTCGTAAGATGCGGCCAGGACTCCATTTTGGCCGCCTGCCATATCCCTGTACCCATACAAGGTCGCTGGCGGTGAACCGGCCAAGCAAAGGCACCCGTGGCCGTGAGGTGGAAGGCCACAGAAGATGAAGTAGCATGCGTGGCTGTCGGCCATGTAAGAGCTCAGCCGGCCTGTGGTCGCCCATGGGGGTGAAACGGTAAGAAGCCAGAAATTGGAGAAGCGCATCATCAGCAGCAGAAGAAGTCAGGAGTTTCCTCTTCTGAGCCTTAAATGTGCGGACCAGTCGTTCAGCCTCACCATTTGATTGTGGATGGAACGGAGGGGCTGTGACATGCATGACGCCGTGACAAGCACAAAAATCCACAAATTCGGAAGAGGCAAATTGCGGACCATTATCAGTAACGAGAGTAGAGGAAAGGCCTTCCAAAGAGAAAATGCGAGCTAGAGCACTTGTGGTTGCCGCGGTGGTAGGTGACGTGCAATGGACAATGAAAGGAAAGTTAGAGTAGGCGTCAATTACGAGTAGCTAGTATGTACCTAAAAAAGGTCCCGCAAAGTCATCACGAATGCGCTCCCAGGGCTTCTCAGGCGAAGGCCACAGTGACAAAGATGACTTCGGGGTGGCGGCCTGTGATGCACAAGGGCCGCAGGCAGCGACCATGTATACGATTTCAGAGTTGATGCCGGGCCAGTACACGATGGCACGCCAGAGATTTTGTGTGAGAGACACCCCAGTGGCCTTGGTGAAGGAGGCGCAAGACCGAAGCACGCAGAGACGCAGGTACCACAACACACGGTGAAGAATTGTCGGTGGAGAGGAGGATAACACCATCCCTAGCCATGAGGCAGTAGCGCAAAGCGTAGTAGTTCCGCAACGGATCAGAAGTCTTAGCAGATGGATGATCTGGCCAACCCTTCTGAATACAGCGTAAAATCCAGGAGAGGGTAGGGTGAGAACCCGTAGCAGCTGCCAGCCGGTCCCCGGTGATGGGGAACCCATCCACAACCCGCTGCTCGACAACATCCAGGTGGAAACACAAACTTTCGTCCCAATCGAATGCCAGATCAGGACCCATGGGAAGGCGAGACAGTGCATCAGCATTCGCATGTTGAGCTGTCAGCTGGAAATAAATCTCATAATGGAAACAACACGGGTAAAGAGTACAACGCTAGAGGTGGCGTGCAGCCTTGTCGGGAAGTGACATTGATGGATGAAACAAGGATACAAGTGGTTTGTGATCTGTAACAAGATGAAATTTGGATCCATAAAGAAAAACACCAAACTTATGAAGAGCATAAATAATGACCAAAGCTTCTTTTTCAATTTGAGAATATTTTCGTTGGGCATCCGTGAGTGTTTTGGAGGCATAAGCAATGGGCTGTTCAGAACGGACATAAAAATGGTGCGCAAGGACTGCACCGACCCCGTATTGAGAGGCATCCATGGCAAGAACAAGATGGTGGCCAGGTCGATAAGTAGCCAGGCACGGGGACTGTTTCAGCATAGTCTTCAATTATTGGAAAGCTGCATCACATGAGGCGGACCAGTGAAAGGGCACGTTTTTATGCAACAGGTGATGCAACGGCTGAGCCGCTGAAGCAGCGGACAGTATAAACCTGTGATAGTATGCTGTTTTCGCCAAGAAGGCCTGCAGTTCCTTAACAGATGTAGGGCGAGGAAGGGCATCGATCGCAGCGACAGTTTGCTGAAGTGGACGAATACCTCCCCAAGAGATTTGAAACCCTAAGTACGTGATAGATGCCTGAAAAAATTTTGACTTCTGAAGATTACACTTATGACTGGCAGTCTGTAAGACATGAAAAAGTGTGCGGAGATTTTGAAGATGTTCGTCAGTGGTGGAGCCAGTGACAACAATGTCGTCCATGTAATTTATACACCCAAGGACAGTGAGCAATAATTGTTCCAAGAATCGCTGAAAGAGAGCAGGGGCACTGGCAACCCCGAATGGCAATCGTTGGTATTGATAGAGGCCGAAAGGTGTGTTAAGTACCAGGAACTGCCAGGAAGCAGTGTCGAGAGGAAGATGATGATAAGCTTCTGACAGGTCAAGTTTAGAAAAATACTGCCCTCCAGCAAGTTTAGTGAACAATTCTTCAGGTTGAGGCATAGGGTAAGTGTCGATAAGGCATTGAGCATTTACAGTGGCTTTGAAATCACCACAGAGACGAATATCACCATTGGGCTTAGCAACGACAACAACATGAGAGGACCTCTCACTGGAAGTGACAGAAAGTAAGACCCCTGAAGCAGTGAGACGATCCAGCTCCCATTTGACCGGGTCACGAAGGGCCACAGGAATGGGCTGAGCCCGAAAAAACTTATGCCGAGCAGTGGGTTTGAGCATGATATGAGCTTCAAAATCGTTTGCATTGCCTAACCCAGGAGAAAAAAGGGACGAAAATGTGATCGACAAGGAATCCAATTGAGCATAAGGAATAGCATCAGAGACGATATTGACAGAGTCATCTATGGAGAACCCAAAAACGCAAAAGGCATTGAAACCAAAAAGATTTTCCACGTTACTATGGTCGACCACAAATATGGTAACAGTGCGAATGACGGATTTGTAAGATACCTCAGCATCAAATTGTCCCAAGAGAGAAATCTTCTGTTTATTGTACGTCCGTAATTGCCTAGTGACAGGTGATAGGGTTGGAGAACCCAACTGAAGATACATCTGAGAATTGATGATAGTGGCAGCAGAACCAGTATCCACCTGCATTCGAACATTGCGGCCAAGTATTTGGACAGTGAGGAATAACTTCCCTGAAAGGGAAGAGGTACCATTGACAGACATCACAGAAGCAGAATCAGCATCACGGTTATGAAAATCAGGTATGCTGTCGGATTTGCAAACGGATGACACATGACCCTTCTTTTTGCAATTGTGACACATGGCCCAACGTTGGGGACAATCCTCCCGTGAATGTTTCGTAAAACATCGCGGACATGAAGGAAGTTTCTGGGGATTTTGCTGCAGTTTCTTAGAGGTTTGTTTACGGTTAGGCCGAGGTTGCGCTTGGGAGCATACTGCGGCCACATCGGTCGGCAGGGACACGCCGCACGCGTCGTCAACAGCGCACAGAGATTGTATTTCCACGATGTCACCCCACGCATCTATTTGCGCTCCAGCGGCGCGAGAAATTTCAAAAGACTCCACGATGGATAGGACTTCATCTATAATCGGATTTTCCAACTGAAGGGCATGTTGCCTAACTTCTTTGTCAGGTACCGACTAGATATTAGCATCCCGTACCATGGAATCGACGTAGGATTCTTTGTGCACTTCAGTAACAAATTGACACTTTCCACTGAGGCCGTGAAGTTCAGCAGCCCAAGCGCGATAGGATTGATGCAGTTGTTTTTGACAACAATAAAAGGCAACACGAGAGGCTACCACATGCGTATGCTTTTGAAGATATACGGAGAGAAGTGAGCACATGTCAGCAAAGGATAAAGACGCAGGATCTTTCAAAGGAGCCAATTGCAACAACAACCGATACATTTGAGGTGAAATCTATGAAAGGAACAGAGACTTACATGTTTGTTCGTCTGTGATGTGAAATGCCAAGAAGTGCTGTCGAAGACGTTTTTCGTAATCAGACCAGTCTTCCGCCGTCTCGTTGTAAGGAGGAAAGGAGGTATAGACAACGACAAGCGACGCCCCGCATTGGATGCCGCGACAAAATCACGAATCACTGATGTGAGAAGCATTTGCTGTTTGAAGAGACCTTGCAATAGTTGCTCTAAAGTAGCCATGGAAAACTGTGGATTAATGATGAAAAGAAAAAATACACTACCTCGTCACCAATTGTTCCAACGTCAAGTTGAACACATATATTTCAAAGACGACACAATACATGTAAGTCACACAGCAAGTAGACAAAGTAAGACATGTGTACAGGGTAATAGTCAAATCAGCACTGAGTTCAAGTCTAACGGCTGCTGGCTGGCTGGCCGCTTAGGTGGTGCTGCTGCTGCATGCCTGGCAGACAGCGCCGCATGTAGAGGACGCGCGTAACTGCGCAGCGGCACTTTGAAAGAGCGGCGAGTTACAACATTAACTATAAAAATTAATGCAACAAATGATATGCTAGCTAAACACTTTCTTAAATTTGATAAACTGATTACATTCAACTGGAGCTACTGTCAATGAAGCCGACATGATATGCCATCTACTTTTAATGATGACTGCCGAATACAATGTAGTGGTCACTACAACCAAAATGCTCTCAGTGAAAGACTTGATGCTGAGCTTCATGAAAAATAGGCTACTGAATGAATAGTCGAAGTGGAAGGGAGCCATCGGGAAAAACAGAAATGGAGATACACTGCCTCCTACAGCTTTTCAGACTCAACGGTATCAGAAAAAATTTCTGTAAAACAAGAAATCAACAAAGAACTTCACAGAACTCATTCAGCTTTACTTGGCATCGTTGCGGAAAGCCTGGTCACAAGAGGACTAACTGCAGAGTAATGTTACCTAACAAGAACTCAGGAACCAGAAATTATGAATGGTTTTAATATCACATTCGAAACAAAGTTTAATTAAAAAGGGAAAAGAAATCATTGCCATTGCAAATAGGAATAAATCTCAGCCATATGTTTTAAATTTTTTGCAACATAAAGCCTAGTCAGCTGCTTCAACTGAAACTAATGTGAAACTATGACACTGGAGATAAGGCCATTTGAGTTGTGATAGCATTAAGCACCTTCAGTCACAAGTTGATGGTATGGAATTGGCTGTTTCAACAATCCCAAGGAGCGATGCTCAGATTATGTTGAAGGCAAACAATCACAGCTTACATACAATCACATTAGGAAATGTGCCACCAGATCTCTTGTGTTGATCCATAGTGACCTTTGTGGGCCAAGTGTACCTAAATCATTTGGCAGTAAGAAGTGTGTGCTCATGTTCATCGATGACTTTACACATTTCGCAGTGGCTTGCACACTGAAATCAAAGTCAGAGGCAACTTGCTATCTGAAGATGTTTCATGTCATGGCTACAGCTCGTTTCAATGTGAAGATCAGTAGTTTGTGGTGTGAAAATGGCTGTGAATGCATCTTCATCAAGCTCAAGCAATTTTTTGAAGAACAAGGAATGAAGTTTGAGTTTACAATTTGATACACTCCTCAACAGATGGTGTCTTGGAACAAATGAACAGAACTCTTATTGAGAAAGTTCACTGTTTGACATTTCAGTGTAAATTAAGTAAGACCTTCTGGTTAGAAGCTGTTTATACTGCTGTATATCTACTAAACAGAAGTCCTACTGCAGCTTTGGAAGGAAAGGTTCCTGAAGCTTTACAGTACAATGAGAAATCAAAGTTGAATTAGCTGAAAGTATTTGGATGTATTGCTTATCTACTGCTACCAAAAGAAGTGAGAACATGGAAGTTTGACAGCAAATATTTGAAGTGCTACTTCACTGGCTACTGACCTGATGGCTACAGACTTCGGTGTCCAGATGAAGGAAAAATAGTCACTGGAAGGAACATTGTTTTCTACAAAGAAAGATTTGACTTTGAACGTATACCAGTCGATGGCTGGATTCCAGAATCTGTACAGGAATAGTCAGGGAAGACGATAATGGAGGTGAACTCACCAAAGACGTTGTTAAATCAAATGATGGAGGTTACGAAAGAATTCCCATACCAGAACTGACCAATAACGAAGAGGAAACTGAAAATGAAGCTGCTCAACATTCTATCAGGAAGAGGAACCCTCACAAATACCTAGATGAGTATGCTGTTCTTATACTGAATGCTGAATCATTTATTGATGATGTACTGAAAAACTACAAGGAAATTGCAGCTCGTGAAGATAAGGAATACTGGTATAAAGCTATACTGGATGAAATGACTCTGTAAAGGAAAACAAAACTTGGATCTTTGTTAAATTTTGCTCTGGAGGAAAGGCCATCTGCAGTAAGTGGGTTTTCAAACTGAAGAAGGACAAGGATGTAAATATCATGACACAAGACTAGACTAGTGGCCAAAGGATGTTCACAGACAAAAGGATTTGACTACAAGGAAATATATGCACCAGTGACTCAGCTTGCAAGTGTTAGAATAATGCTAGTTATTGCAATCCAACAAGGACCAGTTCTGGAACATTTGATATTGCCAATGCTTTTCTTCATGAATTACCCAAGAACGAAATATATGTGTTTATTCCTGCAGGAGTGGCTATTCCTGAAAAACTGAGAGACACAACTGGTTTGATTTTGCAGGTTACAGAAGTCATTACGTGGCTTATCTCTATAAGGCTCACTCAGTCAGAAGCAGATAAACGCCGTTACTGTGTGGTTTTAAAGGAAGTTGTCATTTACATTGTGCTCTATGTTGATGACATTCTGATGGCAGGAAATAATAGAGAGGAAATGGAGAGAGTGAAATTAAAGTTAAAGAAGTAGTTTAAAATAAAGGTGCTAGGAGAGCCACAATCATACTAGGGAATTGAGATTTCAAGGAACAAAGAAGAAATGTATCTGAGCCAAATGTCATGTTTGAAGAGTTTGCTACAATTATTCAACATGCAAGATTATAACCTGTTCAAGACACTTATGGAAGTTAAACTGGAAATCATGGAAGCAAACAGGATCAATAAGCCATGCAGAGAGTGGATGTATGCAATGACAGCAAAAATGCCTGATTTGTGTGCTGCAGTCAACTTCTTAAGGAGATACCAAAATAATCCATCCGAAGAACTCGGGGTGCTTGAAAAGAGTTTTGAAATATGTCAAAGGAACCATCTGTATGAAACTAAATTGTCAAAAAGGAAACTAAGAGACTATTCTGGCCTATGTTGATGCAAACTGGAACAAAACGGAAGATGCAAGATCTACCTCTGGTTATCTGTTACAATTGTTTGGAAATACTGTCTGTTGGGCAATGAATAGACAGACTAGTATTGTTTTGTTTTCTGTAGAGGCAGAATAATGTGTATCAATTACTCTGACTGAAATACTTGCTGGACGGCATTCAAATTCCTCTCCAGCAACAAATTTGTATATTCAAGGATAATCTGTCCTGAATATGGTTACTGAAGAAATGGGAACATCATCGGTTGAGGCACGGCATCATGAAGGGTACCTTTGTGTGTCAGTTTCACCACCACAAAATAATCACCATTGAGCATGTACGTTTGAACGACCAGATTGCAGACATTTTTACCAAAGTCTTACCAGCTGCTAGATTCATCGCTTTGAGAAGCTTGTTGTGTTTATCTTCAGTTTTGTTAATGTTAAATATAAGATCATTGAATTGAGGAGGGCTGTTGAGAGTGCATACCAATGGCCTTGCCACAGTAGTAACACTGGTTCCCGTCAGATTATCAAAGTTAAGCGCTGTGAGGCTGGGCTAGCACATGGATGGGTGACCATCCGGTCTGCCAAGCGCTGTTGGCAAGCAGGTTGCACTCAGCCACTGTGAGGCAAACTGAGGAGCTGCTCGATTGAGAAGTGGCAGCTCCAGTCTCGTAAACTGACATTCGGCCAGGAGAGCAGTGTGCTGACCACATGCCCCTCCATATCCATATCCAGGTGACACCTGTGGACTGGGGATGACACGGTGGTTTTTTAGTTGAGAGTGCAATTTCAATGATTAAATCTGTGATATATATAAAATAACTTCAAAGATAAAAAGCTTTGCTGCTGTTGTTATTCTGTTTGGAAATATTGTCTGTTGGGCAATGAATAGACAGCCAAGTATTGCTTTGTTTTCTGTAGAGGCAGAATAATGTGTATCAATTACTCTGACTGAAATACTTGCTGGACGGCATTCAAATTCCTCTCCAGCAACAAATTTGTATATTCAAGGATAATCAGTCCTGAATATGCTTACTGAAGAAATGGGAACATCATCGGTTGAAGCATGGCATCATTAAGGATACCTTTGTGTGTCAGTTTCACCACCACAAAATAATCACCATTGAGCATGTACGTTTGAACGACCAGATTGCAGACATTTTTACCAAAGTCTTACCAGCTGCTAGATTCAAAGATAAAAAGCTTTGCTGCTGTTGTTATTCTGTGCTCAGTTGTCTTCAGTTTTTATTTTCAATTTAATTAGACCAACTAATAATAGTCTCTAACATTTTGTGAGTGTTATGTAATGGTGAGAAACTGAAAATTTATCACAAATTAAATCGGGTGATGTTGAAGGATTTAGATTAGAAACAAGATACTAAAGGTATAGTTTTGCAATTGAAGAAGCAAAATAACTGATAATGACCCAAGCAGAGAGCTCAGTGAAAGAAGTGCAGCCCTGTACTGCTTTATACTAAAGATGTATTTAACTGCAGTGGACATTCATGTGGCTGTCATAATGTATGTTATTGCATAGCTTATTGGATGATTTGATAGTGAGCTTAAGCCCAAAACTACTCGTCAAGTAATAAAGGAAATTAATATCGCAACTTAGATGGTTCTCTGTCATTTATTTCATAATTTAGCAAAATCCAAAGGATATAAACTGAAAACTTGAGATACCAAAACAAGTGTTTCCAGAAAAGAGAAATTTGTTAAAAGCAAATACAAATTTAAGTGTTAGAAAGCCTTTTCAGAAAATGTTTATCTGGAATATAGCCTTGTACAGTACTGAAATGGGGACAATAAACAGTATAGACGAGAAGAGGCTGTTGGGCTGTAGAAGAATGCTGAAGAGTAGATGGGTAGACTGAGTAACTGATGAAGAGGTACTGAATCAAACTGATAATTAAAGAAATTTATGGGACAACTTTACTAAATGAAGGGAAAAGGGATCAGTTTATAGGTCACACACTGAGGATCAAGAAATCATCAATTTGATGATGGAGGGAAGCTGGGGAGGGGGGGGGGGGGGGAGGGTGGTAGTAGGTTCAAGTGGATGCAGGATGCAGCAGTTATGCAGAGATGAAGACACTTGCAGAATAGAACAGCACTGAAGGCAATAACAACAACATTATTTTAGTTACCACTTTCATCTCTTTGGGCATGTTATTATACAATTTGAGTCCTTTATATAAAATGCCATTAAGAATCCAGAAGTAGTTTTTTAATGTGTAAGAAAATTAACTTGACTTTAGATGTAATTCCCAATATAAATAAGTGCATTAGTTCGACACATGGTGAATGCTTCACTGCCATCAGTGAACCAAACAGTGTTTGTACATATAAAAAAGGAGCTAAAAATTACAAAACAAAATGCAGCTGCATCATTCAAACTACAGTTGATAAAAATATTATTCTGACATAGATATAAATGTATGACCATCAATTGACAAAGATGGATAAAAGCCCAAAACATATCTTGGCATAAATAAATATGGTAATATTAGAGAGTTTAAATAAATAATTTAAGGGTATACAACCTTTATTTGGCTAGATTACAGGTTTATAAAATGATAAGACTGATGTTGCTTGTGCTAGCAGTTATCTTCAGATGTAAAATGTACAGAAAAAAATATTTTTCATTAAAAGTTCCAACTACTTGCAACATGGTTGGTTGTTTTGGGGAAGGATACCAGACAGCGTGGTCATCGGTCTCATCGGATTAGGGAAGGATGGGGAAGGAAGTCGGCCGTGCCCTTTCAGAGGAACCATCCCGGCATTTGCCTGAAGTGATTTAGGGAAATCACAGAAAACCTAAATCAGGATGGTCGGACGCGGGATTGAACCGTCGTCCTCCCGAATGCGAGTCCAGTGTCTAACCACTGCGCCATCTCGCTCGGTCGTTGCAACATGTGGATTATAAAAATAAAAGAAAGTGACAAAGAACATGCCATAAAATTTCATTAGAGATTGCAGCATGTCACATCTTGTACAATCAGGTAATGAATCATTACAGCTATGGTATGTTTTGTGATGCTGATATTTAAGATAAAAACAAGTGTGAATTCGATAGGGACACCACTGTTGCACAATTACATAATAAAGTTTATCATATTAAAATAAAATTAAGCTATATGCAAAAGAACATTGACAGAATATACAAGAAGATAAAACAGGAATCAAAAAATGATGAAAAGGATAGATTGCTACTCATCTTAAAGATGACAAATTGAGTTGCAGATAGGCACAGTGAAAAGACTGTTGCACACTGAGCTTCTGGTCAAAGCCTTCTTCAAAAAGTAATACATGCACGTTCACACAAGTAGGCATACTTCATGCACACATGAACGCTATCTCCAGCCACTCCATCCAGAAGATAAAACAATAATTCTAATAAATAGGTTGCTAATTGATAATCAAAGCCACTTCTTAGTAAGTTATGATTTAATTTAATAAATAAAATGCAAAATAGAGAAGAGCAGTGAGGTAACATTGTGCCACTAATAAGTTCATTCTGAACATCAGAGATCACTTTCTTCTGGTATGCTGTATTTTTTTCTTGCCCCTAGTCACTGACATGAAATGAACTGTTTGGCAACACAACATATCTTTTTATACCTTGAATTTTATTCATTAAATTACTTTGTAATTTAATAAGGAGCCTCCATTATCAATGAGCAGCCTGTTAGTTAGAATTATTGTTTTATTTTGTATTTTATATACTCTCCCTATATTTTATTGTTTTGTTTTTTTTTACTACTAAAAATTACCCTACCAATGTTGTTTGGTATATTGTTTAATTTTGTTTTAATATGATACATTTTATTATGTAATTGTGCATAGAGAGGTACCACCTAGAACATTCATGCTTGCTTTTATCTTAAATACCAGCTTCGCAAAACACATCATAGTTTTAATGATTCAGAACTTGATTGTACAACATATGATGTGTTACAGTCTGTTACAATATTTTATGGTATGTTCTGTATCACTTTCTTTTCTTTTTATGATGTATATGTAGTAAGTAGGTAGAAGTATTTATGAGCTCTACTTTTACTGGCACATCATTTTATAAGCTCATGACGTAGACAAATAAAGGATATATTTCAAATTAAGAATTCTTTTCCACAGCCTTGACTGTGTGAATCCTTACAAAATTCACCAGATACACTGGTATCCAAAATTAAAACAACAAACCACTATTTCCCCATCCTGTATCTAATTCACGATATAATCATACAAACTATCAAAAGACATCTGTATGATCCTGTTCTGCGCGGAAGATGGCATCCCAGTCAACGGACAACCACACCAACAATGTCAGGGCATCTATCAAATGTGCCGGGTAGTCCCACATCCACAATCGCCGTGTTCACAGTCCCAGATGGTGCAGTGTAGTGCAGAGAAGATGCCTACCAGACTCTCTGCAGTGGAAGGCTGTAGGAAGACTGGAAGCAGGACAGTCACGAACTGATGTGACCTGATGGCTTAATGCGAATCAATCTGTTGTTTCTCAGATTTGGCGACAGTTTATAGAGACCGAAACTGTACCCCAAAGACCAGTGCAGGGCCAACATATGTGACATCAGAAATGGAGGACTGTTATTTAGTTGTAAGGGCATGACATTACTGCCTAGTACAGCATGGCAGCTGCCATCTGACCTTGCAGTGTCCACCAGACGTGTTGTGTCAAGGCAAACAGTGTACAGGAGGCTTTGGCAGAGTGGCCTTTGTTGTCGGAGACCTGCTGTATATGTACCTCTGACGTGTCTTCACAAAACGGAATGCCGAGAGTGGAGCTGCCAACATGCCACGTGAGTGTTAGAACAGTGGGCCAATGTTTTTTTTGCAGATGAGTCCCTATTTGGTCTGGAGAGTGATTCTTGAGGGATTCGCATTTGGAGGGAATGTGGAACATGATTTTGGAATCCAAACATTGTGGAAAGATACCTACCGTATATTGAGGAAGATTCCTTGTGATGTGGGAAGGGATTATGTTGACCACTCGAACACCTCTTCATAAAATTGTACGGGTGAATCGGCAAGGTTTAACTGCTGTCTGGTATTGTGATGAGATCTTGGGGCCTCATATGCTGTTGTTGGGTGGTGCTGTGGGCCCAGTGTTTGTACTGATGGATGATAATGCTCGACGTCATAGAGCACAGATGGTTGATGTTTTCTGGTAAACAAAAGAAGATAATGCACGCATGGTGTGGTCTGCTCACAATCTCAATACGAATCCCATAGAGATTGTCTGGGATGCACTAGGGAGATGGGTTGCATCTTGTTAGCATCCACCAACCACCCTCCAAGACTTGTGAGCAGCTGTGCGGGAAGAATAGGCATTATTGCCTCATCATGAGGTAGATGATATCTTTCACGGCATGCCCCATCATTGTTAGGCCTGTACTGTTGCCAGAGGGTATCACATCCAATACTGCGTGCATTAACCAGTTGTTAGAAGTGTCTGCAAATCTGTTAAGTTGGAAAAAAACGAAGACTGTTTTTGTCTATCATAATGCATGTTGCAGTTGTTTATGTTCTGTATTCTGTACATTATTTCTACTGCACTGTTACCTGTTTATAATGTTTTGTGGCAAAATAAACACAGCCTTGCAAAATTTCCATTTGTTGCTTTAATTTTGGGCACCAGTGTAGTAGAGGCATTCAGTCATTGGCAGGCTCAATGTCTGTACCATTCGCTGAGTAGTTACATTTACTCCTAACCTTTTGGGGGTAGCTCAAGTAATGTCATTTAGAGCATTTTTCCCCTTAATAATTGAAACTCCAAACTGGCTATTGTTCTATGATCATGTATGGAACTATTTGTGACACACTTACTAATGTTTTTTTTCTGATGTCCATAACAGACTTGCAAATGATCTCACTTGACACAGTTAGGATATCCTGTTTTTAAAATATTTTTACAATGAACTCAAATATTATTTTTAGATGCTATTCTTATGGCTCTTCTCTGCAGCTTGAAAATTGTGTTCATGTATTGTGCAACTGGTCACTAGAAAAGAACCTCATAGCTAAGAAATGAGTGTATGTAGGCATAGTATGTCAGCACAAGGCACAGACTGCTGCATAATTACTTTTTGCCGGTATCTTTGTGTATTGATTCCTGGTCAAGGAAAGACAATTTATTATCATTACTTCATATGTGGTGGGCTTCACAACAGTGGATAAATTGTTTTATTTCATCACACAGGATAGTTCGTGTGGGTTTGGTACAAAATAGGATTGTACTTCCAACTAATGCACCTATAGCGGAACAAAGAGATGCTTTACACAGGCGCATAGCTACAATTGTTGAGGCTGCAGCTATAAGTGGGGTCAATATATTGTGTTTGCAAGAATCATGGGGTATGTATTTTCTTTCAAAAGTTTGTATTTTTGTTCGGTGCAGAACATTTTTTTATTTGAATGTATGCACTAATATTTATGCACTGATATTATTGATATAATTTCACAGTGACTCCTTTCTTTTTCTGCACACGTGAAAGGCTTCCTTGGACTGAATTTGCTGAATCAGCTGAAACAGGTCCAACAACTACATTTATCAAACAGGTACATATCTTCTGTAGTAGCAAATTAACCAAAGAATTCAGCTGTTTAACACATTACTCTGTTCAACAAGTCCAGATAAGAGACTCTCTCCAAAGACCTTGCAGACAAAGGTCTGGGCTGTAGATGATAGTGATGGTTTTGTGTTGTTTTTTCTTTTCTTTTTTTCATGTGTCTCCAAGTAAACTAGCTTATGATTTAAGTCTACCATGTCACTGACAATTCTTCTTGACTTTTTGTGTGTGTTTACAGGTATTGACTTCATAGAATATTTTGGCACTTCTTTCACTCATTGATTTTGTTTGTATATGATGAACAAACAGTGAAAAATTGAACACAAGGGTTTCATGATGAAAATGTGCCAGAAAAAGTGCATGGTGTCATATTAATGCTTGGAAAAACTTGGAGCTGGGTTTCTCATATTAAAACGAGGAAAAAGCCGTGTAAGAATGGGTCTGAAAGTGCTTCATTTTTTAGTTATTAGTTAGACTTTGGTCCTTTGTTAGAATACTGGTAAAATGCTGTCAGTCTGCAAAAGAGATTGCTTACAAAACTGTCACATGACCCTACTAGAATACTGCTCCAATCTGTGGGGCCCATAGCAAATATCAAGAAGGGAAGCCCAAATGATAGTAGGTTGTGGAACCATGGAAAAGCATCATGGAAATGATGAAAAAGCTGAACTGACAGATAAAATCGAACAATGGAAAATTCTGTGTGGGATAATGACAGTATTATAAAAAGGACAGATTGCTACTCTCCATACGGTGGAACTGTTGAGTCACAGACGGACCCAATAAAAAAACTGCTAAACAAATAAGCTTTTGGCCAGCTACCAAGCCTCAGCAGCCAGTGGTCATGTGTGTGAGAGTTGCATTTGCATGGAAGTTTGTGTGTATTGTCTAATTCAGAAGAAGGCATTTTGCCAAAAGCTTACTTGTTTAGCAGTCTTTTTGTTGAGCCTCTCTGCAACTCAATATTTCCATTATATGACAAGTAGCAGTGTATCCTTTTCATAATATAGACCTGCTAGATAGTTGAAGATGCATGCCAGCTATCCAATGAGAGCCTACTTATATTAGTGCAAGGATCTCAGTTGAATGGAAGCTCTAGGAATATACTACAGTTCCTAATTTAGTGATCCTGTAGGGATAGTGAATGCAATGTTAGACTAACTGCAGTCTCTGCTGAGGTATTAAGCAGTCTCTTCTTCCTCTCCTGGTGCAGAAAGAATAGGAAGAAATCATAATATGTGATACTACAAGAAGTGGCCTTTGCCATGGACTTCACAGTGTATGGCAGAGTGTGAACATAAATGTAGATGTAGAAATGATTGGAGTGAAATTGTGATATACCATAGAACTGCTGCAGGGTGTAGTCTCAGTGTGGAATTACGTGGTGGTTGGGGTCAGGCAGATGATGAGTCTAATTTTGACCTTCTGGGATACCCTTCCATGGACTGTAAAATAGCATAGATCCCTTGGCCAAAAATATCATTGACACTCCTCTTTTGGAGGATCTTAGAATTTATTCTGAACTGAAATGTAATGAGGTATGTCATATGGAATGACCTCCTTGCCAGCCAGCATGGACTCCAAGAACACCAATCATGTAAAATATAACTTTCACTTTTCTAATACTTCCTGAAATCCACGGATAAAAGCAATCAGGCCTCTCAAGTTTCCAAAAGCATTTGATTCAATACTGTACCAACAGTATTTCCTCTCAAAACATGGGTGGTAAGGAACACAAATCTAAAAGCAAAGACATGGATAACAACTGGAATAAAAGCCTCAAGCAACACACTAAGAAAATTGCTCAGTTACTGAAAAAACCACAATATATCCCCTCTCCTCAACAGTTCTATCACAAAAAATATGTATAGAAAAGTCATATGCCAGACAAAAATAACGGCCAATGATGAGTTTATATCAGAGTGAGAAAATAAAAGCAAAGCAATCTGGAAAGTAATGAAGGAGGAAGGAAATAGTAGAAAGAAAAATATCACACTGAACTGAGACAGCAAGAGAATTACTGACCGACAGCAGATTGCAAATTTCTTCAGGCAGTACTATGAAAACAATACAAAAAACTAATAATTAATAATAAGAAAGATAGCCCAATTAACCAACAAAATAAAGTAAATTCTTGCCTCCACTCATTCTATCTCTATGACACATCCTCGAATGAAATCAGTCACATAGCAAAAACCTTCAGAAAAACGCCCTCAGGCTTTGATGGTACTCCAGACTTCATTGTCAAGGAGTGTATTATAAACATTTCAAACACTCCTTGCAGATATAATCAATTCATCTTTCTCAGCTGAAACCTTTCCTGATTGTCTTAAAATTGCCAAAGTGATCCCTGCAACACTTCTATGACAATAAACACCAATGGAATTACACCCTCACTGGAAACAAATTTTTTGGCATATGGCTTCAAAATGATTTTAAATGGCAGACACATATAACAAAAACGAATATCATACTGAAAAAAGTATGCTACAGCCTACGCTTACTTGCACATAAAGCAAGTTTCCACACTGTTAGAATTGCATATTTTGCCCAGTTCCACTGTATTCTACAGTATGGAATTATATTCTGAGGTAGCACCACTACTAGCCCATTAGTTTTCCGGACCCAAAAAAGAGCTATAAGAGCAATGTATCATGCAAAAAAGACTTACTCATGTAGGCCCCTCTTTCAAAACTCTTTCATCCTCCCTCTCCCCTGTCTTTTTATTCTAGAAAATTGTAAATATGTGTGGAAAAATATCGAAAAGATAAATAAAAACTGTAATGTACATGAACATAATACCGGGCAAAAAGACAAACTCCATGTTCAGTGGGACCGATGACCATGGCAGTCTGGTCCCTTTAATCCCCCAAACCAACCAACCAACCATGTTCAGTCAGTAAGAACAACAGCCTTTAAAGCCTCCAGTACAAATAGCGCAGTACAAATATACAACAGCTTGCCACATAAAATTAAAGTTATTTCTTCTTTTTCTTTGTTTCACAAATCCCTTAAGACATTCTTATTAGATCACTGCTTCTATTTGGGGGCAGAATTCTTACACCATGTGAAGTACAACAGACATGAAGCAAGAATATGCAAAAACTACTACTGCTGCTAAAGCAGGATGAGATATAATGAATTTATTGTACTATTAAAATAAGTGTTGGAGTTATATGTAATGTGTGTGTGTGTGAGAGAGAGAGAGAGAGAGAGAGAGAGAGAGAGAGAGAGAGAGAGACATGCAAATGACATCCCAAAATCTGTAGAGATTTACTGGATGAATAAATAAATAAAAATAAGTAAACAAAAGTGCAGTGGTATGGTATCAAATGGACCTTGTGACTGGTTTTATGATTTCTTGGTGCAAATGCAGCATGTTGTCTGAGATGTTGTAGTGTCTGAGAGATGAATAAGCAAGTTCAAATATACCCCAGAAAAGCATGTTGGGACCCCTGTTGTTCATGTTACATATTAATTACTTAGCAAGCAATGTTAATAGTAGCTTCAGACTGTTTGCAGATGATGCAGTTATCTATAAAGAAGGTCTATCACAAAGAAGTGGCACAAATATCCAGCCAGATCTTGATAAAATTCCAAAGTGCTGGAAAGATTGACAACTGTCAATGTTCATAAATGAAAAATTATTTCCTTCACAAAATGCAGAAACAAGAGCATGACTGCGATAATGACTGTGACTATAATGCCACTGAGTCACAACTGGAATTATTCAACTCATACGAATTCCTGAGTGCAATAATTTTCTAGGATGTGGAATGGAGCAATCAGACAGACTCAGTCATATGTATAATATGTGGCAGGCTTTGGTTATTGGTTGCATACTAAGAAAATGCAGTTTGTCTACTAAGGAGACTGCTTACAGAACGCACATGGATTCCATGTTAGATGATGCCTGATGATATCCTGTTGATTTCTGAGGCTGAGTGGTGACAATCCTTCAAGACTGAGTATCGTTTTAAAAAAAATTGCACTCACTTTCATCAGCTCTTATTGACAGGAAAGGTATGCACTCCAAACGAATTAGAGTTTTTCGCATCCTGTTGTGGTGTTGGTGGATGATTTGGTGTTGTCCAGTAGGCAAGACTTCAACTAAATTGTACAGCCATTGTGATTATTGCTGAATACAAATAGCTGGGAGTGAGGAGGAGGGGTGGGGGTGAGTCTAGGCATCTGGGATCTGCCTTTCTGGCTGCTGTAGTGATCTGAGCATTCATTCTTGGTCTGAGTCCTTAGTACTTTGAGGTGCTGCAATTAGTTCTGTTGAAGGAATTGTTCACTTTACTGAAATGAATCGCATGCCAACATTTTTGTGGTCCGTTACGATTATGAGAAAAATGGCTAGACTTTTGATATTTAAGAAATGGAAGTCATCACATTCTTATTCCATAAATAACATTACTGTGGATCAATGAAAAATGGTATTCATAATTCTGCTCACAACTATCATATATGGTGCCTTATGAAGAAAGCAGAAGAAACATATCAAGCCATGTTCCACTGCCAGTTTTTATACTTTCTTTAGAAGAACTTAGGGTGTTAGATTGTTGGTAAGAACTTAGAGAATTGAACAGCTGAAACAATACAGACAAATTGCTTCTTTTGTTGATACACAATTTTTGCTATGGGGTGGTGTTACCGTAAAATGGGTTTGATGTTTCCCACCATGAATTCCTCTTCTGTTCAAGTCTCTAGTACCAGGGAAGTTTTTCACTGATGCCTTAACACATATCTTATCATCCTGTCCCTCCTTCCTGTCAGTTTGTGCTATATGTTCCTTCACCAATTCTGCGGAGAACCTCCTCATTCCTTACCTTATCACACCACTGAATAATGATGTCTGAAAAATGATGTGACTGTAATGTCTGCCACACCCCAATTATTTGCAGAAAATGGCAATGTGTTCCATCTACCAGTGGAATGGGCACTGAGTAATGTGACTATAAGCTACATTACAGTAAAAAATGCAGGAGGAACACTCCACCTGAGCAAAAGATAAATTAAGATAAACTTCAATGTGACAAAAATAGAAATCAGCAGTTGAAGATAAGGCAAATGTATGAGAGATGAGTGCCCAATAAAAAACACATATCAGCCCCTGTCTATTATGTTACGTATAAAGAATGCAGGAGTAATATTTAGATCCCTCAGCCATTTACCCACTTTATATAAAATATTCCCATAGTAGGGAATCCTAATGAATGCTTTCTTTTCACATGCATCTTTCACAATGAGTGTACTGTTACCAACTCTTTATTTGCACTCTTTATCATCATTTGTGTATGAATATCCTTGAACTCCTTAATTGTGTAACCATTTGCTTATGCTAGAAACTGTATAGTGTTCCATTCAGTGTTAATGCCTTCTTTATTAAGCGTGATCTCGTGCAACCTGTGAGTCATAGACCTGACGGCCACCATTTTATAAGCTATAGGGTGTATGGAGGAGTTATGTATCAATGTATCAGTCATGACTGGTTTACGATATGTTGAAGGCAAAGTAAGTAACAGATCCAGATAAGGTAAACCACCATTCTGGTGAAACTCAGTAGTAAATTAATGCTGGGTGCTTGGCTATTCAGTGCCTTGTGCATATTGGGAAGCTGGTCTTTGTCCTCATCAATATAACTCCTATATATCATCATTTTGTCTTTAAATTGTGGATGTTCAACAAAGAATCTTTCCTCTGCGTGTTACATATAAATGTTCGCTAATGTAGTAACCAGGGAGAGCCAATAACTAAGCCTATGTTCTGCTGCCACATATCTTCACCAAACTTAAAATAATTGTATATCAACAGACCAGTGAACAGTTTCATAATCTCATTAATGCACTCATTTTACAGGTTACTAAATGTACGCAAATTGCTGTCAAACAAACCTACAACCTGATTTATGTGAATGTTAGTGCACATACTGCCAATATCAAAGGACACTAATGAGGCACCCTTACGAATCCTGAGTGCTCATAAATGTTGTATAACCTTCTTCTGTTTTTTACCAGGTAATGCTGAGGATAAAAGTAATGCTGGATAAGGCCACCATTAAGATAGCTAGCAGCCTCATGGGCTGGGCTACCTATCTGGGGCACTCTGCAAGTGAATCATTAGTATCTCTCTAAGCACGGGCTCTGGTTTTTTTCCCCATCAGCAACAATCTCCTTTTTCTTGGCATTATTTGTTCGATACTGGATTATTATTTTTAAGCAAAGTTTAGAATTCTGCTAGGAATATATTAACAGGATCAGTATTATCCCAACCAATAAAATCTTCAACTTTTTGTTTGTATTCAGCTTGTAATAAGGTAATGGCCATTTTACCATTATCCACTCATACTGTAAGCACTTCATTATTAACCAATTTTTTATTAATGCTTTTAATGATATTATGATTCCCCATCTTTTTTCCTGCCATGTTACCTTGATCATGTGACTCTGTAACTTTATTAAGCTTCACAGCAACCTTATTTTTTTGAACCAGTAAGGCAGTAGACAGATCTAATGCCACTATAATGTGAGCTACGAGACGCTCTACTATTTCATAGTAAATTGCCTATTATTGTTGAAAGAAAACCCTTTATTTAATACCGTAAGCTCTTGCTCACTAACATGTATACCAGTATGGTTTTGTAACCAAGAGGAAAAAACTGAATGCACATTCATGAGGAGCCCCCCATCAAGGCACATTTTTAGTATCTAACCTTGCCACTAATCCTTTAAACTTGTTCTCATGCCTGCCATCAATATTTTCTCTTAACTTGGTCATTGCACCAGTTGTACTCCCTCTGTAAGAAAACTTCCAGGAGAGGATTTTTTATTTCTGACATTGCAGTACTAAAAAGGAACAAATGTTCTTTTTATGTGATCTGGTATGTGTGTGTCCTTGAAATGACTTGTCCATGTTTCCGCACAAATTCACTAGATGACAGGACTGTACTTAGCAACACACTGTTTTGGTTCTTGGCACATTAGTTACGGTGACACAATGGATGCTGATTGTGACCAAAGAGTGAACATTTAGTTCTGCGTTATGCTCAGGAAAACCCCAAGTGAAATACAGAAAATGATTAAGCAAGCTTACACAGGTGAGGCACTTTCGAGAAGTCATGTTTTCGAGTGGCACAAAAGGTTTGAGAAGGCACAGATTCAGTGCAAGACAATCCCAGCGCTGCTTGCCCATCTACAGCACATGCCAATCAAATGTGGAGCATGTACGGTAGTTATTGCAAGAAGACCATCTTGTAACCATGCCTGCTATAGCAGAATACCTTAATTTGAATCATGATATGTGTCGTAAGATTTTATGCAAAGATTTAGGGAAACAGAAAGATAATGTAAAAATCATTCCTCACACACTAACAACCAATTATAAAGAGGTAAGATGAAGAATTTCTGCTGAACTAGTGGACAGACCCAGATCTGATCCCATATTTCTGTAAAGATTACTGCAAAGGATGAAAGTTGGTGCTACCAATATGACCCTCACACAAAGTAAGTGCTGAATGGCAAAGTCCTGTATGTATCACAGCCTCGAAAAAAGTCAAATAACAACCTGTGAGAACAATGTTGAATGGATTCTTTGACAGTAAAGGATTAAATCACCTTCAGTATGTTCCTTCATGTCAAATAGTGAACCAAACTCTTTACGTCAAGATCTTGAAACATTTGCGAAAAGCAATTCAATGTTGCCCGCCCTGATTTTTTGCATTCGTGTGGGCTGGTTCTTACTGCCTGACAGTGCAAAACCCCATGCTGCTTTATCTGTTACCAAGTATTTGGCCAGACATTCTGTTATTACCATCCCACATTCGGCATATTTGCCTGACCTCTCACCTTGAGATTTTTTCTTGTTTCCTTGAGTGAAAAGGTAACTGAAAAGAAAGTTTCATCAAGATATCACTTTCCAAGACCCCCAGAAACGTTGGCAAATGTGTATAGATAGCCAATAGCACTGCTTTGATGGGAGCTAGGATCATTACTTGGTAAGTGCAATCTTCTATTATATATATGTATATTTTTTAAAGGAAGGAAGAAAGAAATAAAAAAAAAAAAAAATAAATAGAAACTTGTCCTGGAACTTTTCTGAGAAAGGGAGTATGTGACAACACCCCATCAAAGTATTGGCCTTAAGTGATGATGCTGTCAACTGAAAATGTGCTAAAAATAGACTTCTGTAACAAAAATTTCCTTCTTACGAACCTTATTAATTTCTTTACGTAAGCATCATAGTTTAAGATTATTAGTGCACACTGTTTGTTGTTTTTTAATATGTCTAAACATAGTGTTCACAAACTCTGGGATAACCTTATGTTCCAAACATCTCTTGTTAAATTTTATATTTGCGCTACATTTTATTAATTTACATTGTAAATTAAAACACACCCCAGTGTCCTTGCTAGGCATCAAGTAACTAACTACTGTTAGTGAGACATACGCAACTATTCCAAAAACTGTTTATAACAGAAACGCCAATGGCCTTGCTGCGGTGGTAACTCCGATTCCCATCTGATCACCGAAGTTAAATGCTGGATGGGTGACCATCCGGTCTGCCGAGTGCTGTTGGCGAGCGGGGTCCACTGAGCCCTTGTGAGGCAGACTGAGGAGCTACTCGATTGAGAAGTAGTGGCTCTGGTCTCGTAAAGTGACATACAGCTGGGAGAGCAGTGTGCTGACCACATGCCCTCCATATCCACATCCAGCGATGCCTGTGGGATGAGGATGACACGGTGGGCGGTCGGTAATGTTGGGCCATCCAAGGCCTGTTTGGATGGAGTTAAAAAGTTATAACAGAAACATCCAGTACAGTTTTATTATTGAGCTCTTACACAATACAGTTCTGCGATATCAGCCCTGTCATTTGGTGCAGTTAATAAAAATGAAACCGTGTCTGAACAGTAAGACTCATGAAAAAGCTACCAGTAGTACAAAAGGAAATAAGGTCAAAAAATTTATAGACAACAATGAACATATGTAAAATCAGTACAAAATGTACCTCTCCAAGACAAGTGTACTTAATATAAATGACTTGATAATAATAAGAAACAAAACACAAATACAATAAAACATTAATGTATTTGGTCAGGGATTTTCTCTGCCTCGTGATGACTGGGTGTTGTGTGATGTCCTTAGGATAGTTAGGTTTAAGTAGTTCTAAGTTCTAGGAGACTGATGACCATAGATGTTAAGTCCCATAGTGCTCAGAGCCATTTGAACCATTAATGTATTGTAAAGTTTACTAAAATAGTATATTGTGTTTTTTACTAAAAAAAGTAATATCATTTTCTTTGATGCATGAATTGTTCTAGGTGTTCTCCTTCTCCTTCTTCTGTCTGTCGTTTTGATTTATTTATTTTTTGTTGAACGTATCAGTTTTTGACCTCTTTGTTCTTGTGCTTATTCACAGTCCTTGTTCCACCATGTCTTGATTTATTTTTACTTTTATTTTAATTAGGTATTTATTTACATTTCTTCTTTGCATGGAGCCATGAGAATGATGGATTTTGAAAACATCAGATATAATAATATTCCAATAATTACATTAAACAATTGTTGCATATTAGATCTGTTTTATACTTTTATTATTTTGCAGTTGATATTCTACTGATTCATATCACAAGCAGTGCCTTCAAATTCACTGAATGAATATAAACATTTCTCTATCAGAAAAAAATTAGTTTTGTGTTAAAATCATTCACCTTACATGTTCTTAGAGAGTTTGGTAGTTTACTAAAACTAAGTGAAACACTTGGTATGTGCTCTATGATATGTCATTTTTAAGTAGAAGTAGTTACATTTTGTCTTGGTGTTGTGACTGTGTACATCACTGCACTTCATAACTTCAATTGGCTGACCCATAAAATTGTAATTATCACAAATATGTATAAATATGATATTATTAAAGATTCATGCTACTAAATTCTTCACGGCATAATTAAAATGACCTATCCCATGTATAACTCTTCTTGTCCTTTTCAATAACAGCAATATTCTTTTTAAGCGAGCATCAACTACATAGCAAGTAATTCAGTCCTTTTACTAAGAAAGGGATACATCATTCCACAGTAGACTATTTTTAATATTTGTCAATGAATAATGGTATTTTTGTGAGCTGCTAAGGGAATACAAGCCACCACTGACTTTTCCACATACAAATTTAATGTGATGCATACACTACAGATTTTCATCAGTATACAGACCAATTGATTTATAGCTGCCATTGCTGAGTTGTTAAATACATTATTTACATTGATGTGGCAAGAACTGTCTGTTTTAAATGTCAGTAACTGAGATTTGGTGACATTCATCTTGAGGCCCTGATCACTGAAGTATTTAATTAATTCCATTACATCACTAGTATTAAAACATTCTAACCCCTTACATTCTCTACCATAGAAAGGGACCAAGGATTGTGTCCTGAAATACATATTGTATTACAGTTTCACTGGTGGATTGAAGATTACACTGGTAGATTGAAATATTATAATCTTATCACCTAATTTGTATGTCAGTAAGGCAGAGTATTTGTTGCAGAGAAAAAAATGTGAACTGTATGAATCAGAGTGACAATGACTTGACAACTTTAGGAAAATGGCATGTAAAATTTGCAAAGAAAATGCAAAACTTTCAATCAAACAGAATCATAATGCAGAAGGATTGTTTGAAGTGTAAAAGATTAGTAATAAATTATTTTGTGAATTGTTGAAGAGAGTTGCAGTTTAGAGAGAATAATGGGATTAATTGATGAATAATCATCCATTATAGATTCACTGATTACCAACTGTTTGACATGTACAGTAGTTGCAGAAAACTATGAATAAATTTCTGAAGTTGTGTTATGATGTTAATGGATTCTGTTCAGCTCTGTCCATCACTATTAATATTGAAAGGAACATCTGTTGTGCCCTTTGACTTTTGGAGTATTAACAGAAAAGTTTCAGAGAAGGGGCATCTTAACTAAGAACAATAAAATTAATAAGATTGTAAAGAAAAAGTAATGAGTGCATTATGTATGGTATAAATTCATAACACCAAAATTAAAAAGAATCATGAGTGTTGGTTAACTCATCTGTAAAATATTTTAAGCACGCATTTCAGGTTGGCAGTAATGATGTTTGAAGAATGCTGCATGGAATTTGTAAGTGGCATTTGCAAGAAACTAATTTAATGTCAGAAACTCCCACTGAAAGAAGCTGGTTTCCACAGATAATGAGAACTCTGTTTTGTAAACAAAATGAAGATTCCATATTGACCACATTTGCGAGGCGTGATGGAGAAGTTAATATCAGTTTCCTGTGAGGCACAGTGAGTGTTTATGAAGACCTTGTAAGACAAACATATGGCAACAGGAATATTTTTGGAATAAGTAGTTCTGACTCTTAAAATATATGTGTAAGTATGGATACCATTCCAAGCTAAGAAAATAGATACTGGTAGTTGTGTAAAGAGTTGATAGAAAAAGATTTGCCAAGATTATTGAGTAAGTACACAAGGTATCCCGGCACTGCTTCAGCAGCATGAAAATTTTATTTTAACAGAAATGTTTTATGTTTATTCTGATTTTGAAAGCTTCTTTTAGAAATTAAAAACTCCTGCTTGCTTCTTAGGAATGCTTATTCAGTACAAAGTAAGTGAGTGCAAAAGTTAAGATGGTTTTTAAAAGGCTAATTCTGGCATTCACTTGGTGATCACTATGAAATATTATGCATGGTACCTGGAAATAATTTACAGAAATTGGATGGGCTTAATATTCTCAATGATGTCTGAGGGTCCAACTTTTATTGGTTTCTGAATCATTGGGTAGATGACTAGTGTCAACTGCTTCATATTGTGCAGCTCTTGTGCTGTAGAACACTGATTTTGCAACAAAAGTGCATGTGTTAATAAGAGTGTACAAATTCCCAAGATAAATTTTTTGTGTGGGTAGGGTTGTGCAGAAATTATCACAACTTCCATTAGTGAATGGAGGAGCATGATAGTGTCATATGGTACCAGACTATGCTACATGATAATTTAAACCATTCATTGGCAGACATTTTGTAGTTGTAAGGCGAGACATGCACCATGAAATTGACTATAACGTATCAGCTCAGGCTATCGTGCACTGTACAGGCCAACTCAAATTTTGCTTGAAATTGAACTTACATTTCTTTGTTGAATTTCTGGTGAGCTTTCATTCATTGCTTTTAAAAATATGGGATATTGCTTATTGGTTCTCAGTAGAATGACCTCTTACAATTTCTCTGTCTAATGTTCAGATACCTTGCATAATAATTAAAGTGCCAATAAAATTATAGAACAGAAATGGTTCGTGTTTGATACTTTGTAATTGAAAAGATGGAAAATAGTAAAAAAAAAATCATTAATTAAAGTGCCAATAAAATTATAGAACAGAAATGTTTTAGTGTTTGATACTTTGTAATTGAAAAGATGGAAAATAGTAAAAAAAACATTTTCTGATTGTATTCGTAGAACATTTTCTTATCTTTGACTGTAATTTTTCAGTGTGTTTATATTTTTTTTTCAATTTGCAGGTATGTGAGAAGAATAACATGGTTATAATTTCTCCAATCTTGGAAAGAGATGAGGCACATGATGATGTGATTTGGAATACAGCTGTAGTTGTGGATCAACATGGTAAAGTACTCGGCAAACATAGGAAAAACCATATTCCTCGTGTTGGTGATTTCAATGAATCGACCTACTACGCAGAAGGCAACACAGGCCATCCAGTTTTTCAGGTAGGCTACAAACTGAGTGTTTCTTGTGAGCATGTTTCACGTGCTTCAATTAGATATGAGATTCTGGTAACAATGTATCAGACTAATAGAGCACCTACTTTCCACCTACCAAAAAAAACTAGAATTTGGTATGGAAATAACAACCTTTGTGTCATAATGGAGACAAAACTATCACTGACAAAGAAATTTTAAAAAACTTTTAATTCGTTGGCACAAATGCACAAAATCTCAACAGAAAGTACCAGTTTGTGTCTTAATTAACCTTCTTCATCTTTTTTCCTCTGCCTCTGGTTCATGAGGTTTTGACTAATCAGTGAGACAATTAATCTTCATGCCTGATTCATTAAATTTTAGGAATTCACCCACATCAACTCTATTTCTTCTTCTTCTAATATATTGGGTGTATGTCTCATGGCCATCTTCAGAATGTGCTTGCAGATTGAAGCCTTAATTTGTTAGCCAACTCTGAAGTTGGCTGAAAGGTTTATGGCTAAAAATATCAAAAGAAGCAAAAATAGAATTTACATGGCTGCACACCTGAAATTTAATCGGTCAGTTACCATGCCACAAAAACATGAAGATGCACAATTTTCTTACCTTCTTGCAGAGCACTAGTTCTGGTGTAGTCATTACATTACACTTTCTCACTGAGTGAGGTGGCGCAGTGGTTAGACACTGGACTCGCATTCGGGAGGACGACGGTTCAATTCCACCTCCAGCCGTCCTGATTTAGGTTTTCCGTGATTTCCCTAAATCGCTCCAGGCAAATCCCAGGATGGTTCCTTTGAAAGGGCACAGCCAACTTCCTTCCCCATCCTTCCCTAATCCGATGAGACCGATGACCTCGCTGTCTGGTCCCCTTCCCCAAAACAAACCCAATCCAACACTTTCTCAGTGGAAAATATGGCCACATTATTACATTTTTTAATGATTTCTTGTTTACTGTGTCCACTCAGCAAAATTTTCTCTCTCTCTCTCTCTCTCTCTCTCTCTCTCTCTCTCTCTCTCTATCTATCTATCTATCTCTATCTCTATCTCTCTCTCTCCTCTCTCTGTTTTAGAAATATTGTTGAATTGTTAAACATATTGTTTTAAGATGTTTAAAATCCTATAAGATTGGAAGAAATGGTTGTTTTCATCCTGGTTGCTGTGCAGCCTGTTATCCCTTACAGCAGCATGTACTCCATATGCATTAGGGGCTATCATACTCGAATGAATCTGGAAGCACCTACAAGAGGACTAGCCTCACAGTCCATGGGTCTATTTGAAGACAGACACTGCTGACATGCCTCAGTTGACATTACACTGAACTATCTCGAAATTCAACCAACGGGATAATTAAGTTAACAAAATGCATCCTCAATGAAAAGTGTGGAATCTCTTTAATGTCAGACAGTTGATGGTAAGAGTGAGGCACCATGTAAATAGTGTACAACTAAATATCATAAATCCTTGGCCTCATGATTAACAGAACATCTTATCAGATGTGTTTGTTGCCATCTGTCTGTTGTATGGGTAGCTTTGGATGACGAATCTCAATTTAAAATAAAAAAATAAAAAAACAAAATCAGCAAATAATAGGCTGTGGAATATTGAAGTATCAAGGACATCATCTTCATGTACACAGTCATCAGTGCCTTCAGGTTCTTCTCTCCGTGAACAACTTATAACATATTCACCACAACCCACTTCATCTGGACATAAGGATATTCATCAAAAAAACTGATAGTGATGATACAGCTATATGTAAGGTGCTACCTAAAATATCCAATAATTTCATTGTAAAAATGAGAAAAACATACTTACATGCTAATGTCCTCAGTCACCTTCAAAGTAGTCACCTTGGGCACATATGCAATGATCCAAGTGTTGTTCTCATTTTCGGAAGCACTGCTTGAAGTCTGCAGGGGGAAAGATGTTCAGGATCCATTGCGATTCCACTTGCATGTGTTCATTTGAGCCAAAACATTGCCCTTTCAAGGCGATTTTCATCTTTTGGAAGAGGTAGAAGTCACATGTGGTACATCTGGTCTGTAGGGAGGGTGGTGGACCATTGCAGTATTGTTTCTGGTAAGGAATTCCTTCACAGCAAGTGAGGCATGCACAGATGCTTTGTCATGGTGCACCAATCAGTTTTTATTTTTCCACAACTCTGGTCATTTGCATCAAACATTTTCCCTCAGTCACCTCAAAACCTTGCAATAAAACTGCCCATTGACAGTCTATGTGGAACAAATTCCTTATGCACTATTCCCCAAATGTTGGAAAAAATTATCACCATTGACTTCATGTTGCTGCAAACTTCTCAAACTTTTTTCAGCCTTGGACAAGATAGCATTTTCTATTGTGATGATTGCTGCTTCATTTCAGGGTCATAACCATAGACACAAGATTTTCGACCTGTTTCAACTATGGATAAGAATTTTGGACACTGTCAAACTCTTTGTTGCAGCTCCTTGCACATCTGAATCCTGAGATTTCATTGGTCAATACTGAGAAGAGGCGAGGGCAAGCTTTGCTGCAATCCACCTCATGCTCATTTCATTGGCTAGAATTTGTTGACACGTACCATACAACAGCCCAAGTCTGCTACAAACATCATGAATTGTCTGCCTTTGGCCTTTGTGAATCATGTCACACACTTTAATGACTATTTCCAGTGTTCTTCATGTCGAGAGTCGACCAGAGTGTTTCTCATATTCCACAGATTCTTGACCTTCCTTCAAGTGCTTGAATTAGTTAAATGTTCTTGCTTGACTTAGTGAACTCCCACCAAATGCCTCTGTCAGCACGCAGTGGGTTTCAGCTGCAGTTTTCGTCAACTTGAATTTGATGCAAGTCCATGTCTCCTTCACATTATCCATTTCACAATTCGTAGAAGAACTGAAACACATCCTGACATGCACCATTACAACTCACAGCTGCATATGCCAAAGATGATGCAGCTTTATTATTGGTCCTGTAGATCATACAATTTGTACAGCTGGAGTAGCTGAGACAAGTACCTTGAGAAATCTAGCGGCAAAATATCAGTTGCTCTGGTTTGACCAGTGCTGTGAAATTACCAGACATTTTGTGTAGAACCTCGTGTGCATCAGCTGCTCCATTATCTATGCTGTATTCAAAATATTGGCGGGAAGCCTTTCAGAAAATATGGAGTATGTGTCACCTAGTCACCATCTGTTTAGGACATCTTTGATTTCTGCCAAATATCTTCTTTTGAATACATTTTTCACAAAGAAGTTGGACTGTTCAAGTGCTCTTGCATTGATTTCATCTACATGTACATATATTTACATATTTGCAAGCCACCTTACAGTGCATGGTGAAGGGTACACTGTATCACTATTAGTCATTTCCTTATCTGTTCCACTCGCAAATAGAATGAGGGAAAAACCACTATCTGTATGCCTCTGTATGAGCCCTAATCTCATGTATCTTATCTTTGTCATCCTTATGTGCAATTTATGTTGGTGGCAGCAGAATCATTTGGCAGTCAGCTTCAAATGCTGGTTTTGTAAATTTTCTCATTAGTGTTCCTCGAGAAGAATATTGCCTTGCCTCCAAGGATTCCTATTTGAGTTCTTGAAACATCCCCAGAACATGTGCCTATTGTTTGAACACGGATGTCTTTGAGCCACTCACGTATCTGTGAACTTATTCCATATGCTCATACCTTTGTTAACAGCCTACAATGGGGCACTGTGTCAAATGCTATCTGGAAATCTAGAAATATGGAATCTGCCTGTTGCCTTTCATCCATAGTTCACAGTATATTATGTGCCAAAAGGGCAAGCTGAGTTTTTAACAAGTGTTGCTTTCTAAAACCAGGCCTATTTGTGGACATAAGCTTCTCAGTCTCAAGAAAATTCGTTATATTCGAACATGGAATGTGTTCATAGGGTCCTGCAGCATACCAAAGTTAGGGATATTGGTCTGTAAGGTTGCAGGTCCAATCTTCAATTTCCACACCAGATATGTCAACAAGGGATTGAATGTGAGCCTTCGACCCACTTAGCGATTTTACATAGGACTAGAATTTTCTCAGGTTCTCTGCCAGACCTTCTGCTAAGGTATGACAGTGGTAGTTGTTGTATGCCTTGCACAAAGATCTTTTCACAGACACATGAATCTGTACTAATCTTTGCTTGTTGTCATTTGTGCATTCTCTTTTGAACTGAGAGTGCAACAGCCTCTGCTTCCTCAGCACCTTACGAATTTTGTTATTAAACCATAGTGGGTCTTTTCCATCCTTAATCCACTTACTAGGCACATAACTCTCCAGACCACAATTTCCAATCTACTTGAACTTTGCCTATAATCCTATGTTGCTGGAACTAAGTGACATCAGTTCACTCCCTAAGTGAGATGCTAACAACTGCTTATCTGCTCTCCTAGCCTTCTTGACTGATTTATTAACTTTTGTAACCGTAGTTTCTATAATTACATCATGATCCTAATCCCTGTTTCTATACTGACATAGTTGATAAGATTCAGCCTATTTGTAGCTACAAGGTCAGAAATATTTCCATTGTGTGTGGCCTGCCGAGCTAGCTGCTCGACACAGTTTTCAGAAAATGTGTTCAATAGAACTTTGCATGACATGACTGTCTGTACCCCATGCAATAAATCCATAGATATCAGATGGATGCACTCATGTATCAAGGAATAATATGTGAACCCTACCATGAAAATACCTCAGCCAGTATTCTATAGTAGTATGTAACGTGGCGAGGAAAGGGAAACTGCACGGCATATTGCTTTGCTACTAGTTGAAATATTTACTTAAATAGGTGTAACGAGGTTTATTGCAGTGGTCACGGGCAATGCAGACAATGAGCGAAATATGTGGACTGCATGGGAAGTAGTAGAGGAGCAACATACTCATATTCTTGCATACACTGTGCAGTGCATATATTTAATCTACTAATAAACGACATACTGTCACTGAGAATGCTGTACGAATGCTTCCATCTACCAAAGACAATAGCGAAATTCTTTAAGGAACATTACATCCCACATGCTGTATTGAAAATGTAGAGCAAAAATAAATATGGTCCTATCTCTGTGACACTAAAGCTTCCATCACCAACTGACTTAGTAGGTATTGTGATTTGTTTGGACAGTTTACTTAAGAATAAAGAGGCTGTGTTAGTTTTAGAGGAGTTTTTTACTGCCTATACCCCCCCCCCCCACCTCCCCCTCCCCCTGCCATCCTGAAAATATAACTTGGAGACGTCTTTATGTTTTTCGAGTCACAGAGGCCTAAGATTTTAAGAATAGTAACAATGTATCATAATTACTATATTGAAACATTTTGTATGATTTATTTACATCAGTGCTAAGTACTCTACTGCAAGAAATTGCAATTAGATAGGATTGTCTGAAACATATTTGTCTAAGAATTTGAGGAGTACTTCTACCGTGCAGTTATTTTAAAATCTGTGACAACTTCATAATTAATACAATATAAAATCAAAGTATGCATTCCCAGTTATTTGTATCTCAACTAGCTTGAAGATTGTGAACACAGGTCTACATTCTATGGCTGTGTGCAAATGTAAAGGGAGGGAGGGGGGGGGGGGGCTGCTGCATTTTTCTGATGTTTCAACCTATCTTTGCGAAATATGGTTCCAGCTGTGCACTGACAAACAGTGTTGGACTTGTTGTCAGCAGCAAGTATGCTCAGCTGCGAATGAGCACATTTTCCTGGCTAGACAGCAGCATCCACTGACGCAGGCCCTCAGGAACCAAATAACAAAAACCCATTGTTAAACAAAGCTATTAATCTTTTTTAGAATTTCTTGCCAATTCTCACAATAGTGCATTCTCCATAAGTTAGTGGAAAAATATGAAAATTAATATATTGGTACCAGTATGTAAAACTGTTCCGGCATAATGACAACCAAAGGCATGAATATGAAGGACACAAGACCGGAGAAGGCTGTGAGATGATGTCAGCCAATAGTTCACTGACTAGGACTGCACCACGACAGGAGCGGCCTCCGTCCAAAGAGAATATAAGCGCTGCTCTTGCCAGCCTCGTGCAGACAGTAGAAGACTCACACTAGCAGAGGTGCTAGCAGACCTGGGCTAGAAATGACGCACTAGAAGAGAAGCACTAGAAGGGCCGTGATTAGTGATCCATATGAACTTATGTAAATTACTTGTATGGACATTGTATATAGCGAAGGACATTGATTGTTTGCAAATCACCAATTGTTTGCAATCGAAAGTTAAGTATTGACAATCTAATTTATTGTAATAAAAACCATTAATGTGATTTGCTTGAATTGTTGTTAAGCTATCTGAGAAATCAGCATCCTTTAGGCACCCTATAAGAGATGAGTGGGCAGGACACCAGAAAAACCATAAATGCTTTTAGAAAAATATGGTACAAGAGGGGTGGAGGGACACACCAACCCCCTTGGCCTAGCACCTTGGTGCCAATGGACATCTTCTTTTAGTGAACAAATTCTTGTACTAATGCACATCTGACATCACTAGAGATGATACAAAATTAGTGCTGACACAAAGATGTTTTGAAGTAGAATGATGCATGGCTATGAATCCGAGTGTCTGTATCAGTCTACCTTTATTTCTTCCCCTCATTACCTATTTATTTATGTGATAGTTACAATTACCCCACATTTTCAGAAGCTTTCATTAATCAAAAAGAAAAAAAAGTGAATGTTGTGTTGAGAAACTTATACCAGACATTTTAAGTTTCCACTAAGGATTTTTTCCTAGTAGAAATAGTAATTTTTAGAAAACATTCAAGGTAAACATATTGATTCATTTCTAAAATCTATAATACTGTGTGCTTTCTTCATTTGACATCTTATGATTGTATGGAGTGCTCCCTGGTGTACCCGCACAATCCACTCCTCTGTGTGTGTTCCACTTGCCATCCACTAGTCCTATCAGGTGAACCATTTTGAACTTAAAGTACCTTGGTCATACAAGAGACATGAAATGATCTTGAATGTCACATGTTCCACACCATATTTATTACCTGTTTTTAGTCTAGTCACTACTCATGTACACAAATGGTTCACAGCAAATAGCCTAGCCCTAAATTTTTCAAAAAATATGACACAGTTTCAGATAATGAATAAAAACTTCAAGTGCCTGAGGTGGATATTAACAATCAGAAAATTTGTGAAACTTCACATACAAAATTCCTCAACATTCAGGTAGAGAGTCAGTTAAGATGGAAATAGCAAAGTGATTGGCTTTTCAAGAAACTTATCTTAGTGTGCTTTGCACTGAGAGCCATTTCTCACTCTGTTGACAGAGAAGTAATGCTGTTCTCATATCTTGCTTGCTTCTGTTCTATATTTTACTATGGTATAATCTTCTGGAAAAATGCTGCAGAAGTTTAAATTAATCACAGGGTGAAACTTCCTGGCAGATTAAAACTGTGTGCCCGACCGAGACTCGAACTCGGGACCTTTGCTTTTCGCGGGCAAGTGCTCTACCAACTGAGCTACCGAAGCACGACTCACGCCCGGTACTCACAGCTTTACTTCTGCCAGTACCTCGTCTCCTACCTTCCAAACTTTACAGAAGCTCTCCTGCGAACCATGCAGAACTAGCACTCCTGAAAGAAAGGATATTGCGGAGACATGGCTTAGCCACAGCCTGGGGGATGTTTCCAGAATGAGATTTTCACTCTGCAGCGGAGTGTGCGCTGATATGAAACTTCCTGGCAGATTAAAACTGTGTGCCCGACCGAGACTCGAACTCGGGACCTTTGCCTTTCGCGGGCAAGTGCTCTACCAACTGAGCTACCGAAGCACGACTCACGCCCGGTACTCACAGCTTTACTTCTGCCAGTACCTCGTCTCCTACCTTCCAAACTTTACAGAAGCTCTCCGGTGCAGGAGAGCTTCTGTAAAGTTTGGAAGGTAGGAGACGAGGTACTGGCAGAAGTAAAGCTGTGAGTACCGGGCGTGAGTCGTGCTTCGGTAGCTCAGTTGGTAGAGCACTTGCCCGCGAAAGGCAAAGGTCCCGAGTTCGAGTCTCGGTCGGGCACACAGTTTTAATCTGCCAGGAAGTTTCATATCAGCGCACACTCCGCTGCAGAGTGAAAATCTCATTCTGTAATCACAGGGTCTCTAACAGAACATCCTGTAGACATCCCTTCAAGTTTCTCATGATATGTAGGCCTACTATTACATGTCAATATATATATACTTGTTGATGCCATTTGTAGCCAACAACTGGGATTTATTTCAGAAAAATTATGACATTTGCAACCATCACACAAGACAGGTGAAAAATTTCCATGAAGGCTCTGCAGCTCTCATGAAGGTATGCAGGGGAATTACTGAGTCAGATATAAAAGTACACAGAAAGTTTCCCATCAATATAAAAAAGAAAATTAGTATTCTAGAAGTCTTTCACCACCTGCCACACCATGAGGTGACCTACCACTCGACCATGGTTGAAAGATCAACCACAGTGCAAGCAGTAACTGGGCTGGCCCCTGGTGCGGACCAATTGCTGGATGTCTGTTGGATGCCCACAGCAGGCCCACAACAGTGATGCCCATACACTGCAGCTTCAAGATGTGTAACTGAAGCTATCACACCCTGGAGCTGAGAGCAAAGTGTCACCAACTTGGCTTGCATCTGCAAACAGCAATCACAGCCCTATCCATACTAAAGACCACAGAAAACTACACAACACAGACAGACAAAATACTATTGACATGCCCTATGGAAGTCTGCTGTAGATAGTGATGAAAATATAAGAACTTAGTCTAATAAGTTAGATTAACACACAGAGACTCAAAAACTAATCTACCAAAGCACTCAGGACAGATTAAATAATTTTCTCCTGATTAGAAACTTGTAATATGTCGCAAAATCAGTTTAATTACTGACCCAAATGCAAATGTGAGAACTCTGTCTATTAATATTAAATAAACATGCAGAAATCAAAGAAACTATACTACCAAAGCACACAGATGAAATTATACAATTCGCGCCTGGTTAGAAACTCGTAAAATCAATTACTTCTCTGTTGCTGCTTGTGCCTTGGTTGGCTGCTGCTGCCTCCTTCCTAGTCACCTTGACCAACTGTATCCTCACCCACAATTACTTGTCCTTTGAAGGCATTACCTACAAACAAATCCAGGGTATGGGTATGGGCACCCATATGGCACCATCCTATGCCAACATATTTGTGGGCCATCTAGAGGAAACCTTGCTAAACACCCAGAATCCTAAGCACCTAGTTCACATTCATTGAAGACATCTTTGTGATCTGCGATCTGGATCAAGGGTGAGGACATCCTGTCCACATTCCTACAGAACCTCAACAACTTCTCCCCCTTTTGTTTCACCTGGTGCTACTCAACCCACAAGCCACCTTACTAGATGTTGATTACATCAGTACCTCCATCCATATCAAACCTACTAATCATCAGAAATACCTACACTTCTACAGCTGCCACCCATTCCAAACCAAGAAATCTCTTCCGTTCTGCCCAGCCACCCATGGCTGTTGCATCTACAGTGATGAGCGGTTCCTCTCGAAATATACCAAGGGTCTCATTTAAGCCTTCACAGATCATAATTATCCTCCCAGCCTTGTACAAAAACAAATCTCCCGTGCCTTATTTTACTTCCAAAGTCCCATATGAAATATTTCTCTATCTAAAAACTTGCTGAAATAAAAATGTACATTTTGAATATATAAGGGTGTGATGAAGAATAATGCCTCTGAATTTTTGATCATGTTCTCAACATCAGCTGAGATATTATATGTCATGCATAGTACTAAGTCAACTTTGCAAGTTGCAACCCTCTGCTGCTAGAGGCTCTGAATTATAGTGTGTAATGTGGCATTGTGTAATGTAACTATATCAGTGCATGAGAAACAGCATGCTGTAATTGAGTTTCTAACCACAGAAGAGTTCATTCACACACGGAGCACCCTCTCCTTCAGCATGACAATATCAGACCGCATACAAATATTGCAACATCTACAACAGTCAGAAGTCTTCGGTTCACTGTCATCTGTCATCCTCCATAGACTCCTGATTGGCCTCCTCTGATCTTCATGTTTTCAAAAAACATTAATGAACACCTTTGACAGTGATGAAGCATTGCAATCAGAAGTGAGATTGTGGCTCCATCAGGAAAGCTGAACATTCTACAGTGGCGGTATAAACAAACTAGTCTCTTGTTGGGGGAAATGCGTTCATCGCCAAGATGACTATGTTGAGAAATAAATATGCAGTCATGAAGAATAAAGATGTAGAATGTTAATAAAGTGTTTTGTTTTAAAAAGCTTTAAGAGTTTTCACATAAAAGATTTGGAGACATTACTTTTCAGCACACCCTCATAGAAAAATTAGTGCTACAGGACAGGAATACTAGATTTTTTAAAGGCCTGCATTCTGAAATTTGAATAATTGTGCACCAACATTTTTGCATACAGAAACTTTTCGTGAATAGTAAAATTTAGAAAAAAATATGATGTTCTTTACATGGTATAGAAACAGAGCTGTCAAATCAGATAGGTCAATTCTAAAACAAGCTGTAATTAGTGGGCACAGATTTTTAAGTGCATGTGGAGTTCATGAGACTTCAAATTTAGATATTTCCTTAAAGAAAATGCTTGTGTGTTGCATGTAACATGTAAACTACTCTCAGAATAATAAGACATAAATTTACAGTTTGAAAAGAATTTAAAAATTTCCTGTATATGAGATATATGGTTCCAATAAGTAAAATCAAGAAGAAGAAAAACTTTTCATATTAAGACTGGTATCAGAGCAGATGGATTTATCTCATCTTGCTTCTTGGTGGTATCAGATAAAGAACACTATAAAGAATGGTAGGTCTGTTTGTAAATGTCTCAGGCAGCATGAGCAGGGAAGGTTTCATGAAGTGAAGCTAGAAGTTGTGCAGTATGTACCTGATAAATGCAATGGAAGTGTCAGCATTATTCAAGGAGTTACCAGACTGAATGTGTTTGAAGTAAAGAGGATTTTTTGAATAGAAGGTTGGGCAAGAATTCAAAACCGATACTGGATGATGCACACAGATGAGAAAGAGAACAGGGGTTACATTACAGTGAGAAACAGTTCTTGCTCAGTGACTTGCAACAGTCTTTGATGAAAAACTAATTAAATGCCAGAGCCATGCACATGGTGTAAAACAGTTTACTGATCTGTATGAGAAAAGCCAATCAAATGCCTGTTTGTTGCTCAAAGTGCAACATTTGCGGTGCAACTAATAGGTTGCTGCTGGCAGCATTAGTGGATAAAGATGTAGTTTTCATGGTGTCTTGAACTGTTGCTGGTTTAGTGTTGGTATTTGAAGAGGGAGATGTGTTGGTGGCGTTGCTTTGCATTGTTGTGATTACAGTGTCATTGGACATGTGCAGTTGCAGCAGCAACAGCGACAGTGCAGAAAGTGTGAGAGCAGGTGGTAGAGTGCTCATATTGACCCTGGTATCAATGAGAAAATACATGTGCAGGCACCTGTCATGGACGTATAGTCTGCCCATTGAAACATTGTGTCACTACTATTTTGTTGTGGTGTACAGAGGTGTTTTGTTAACGAAGAGCGGCCTGGTGCACCTAAGTCAGGCCACTGTTCTAGTTTGGGTAGGCACAAGGTTGTATGCAGCACTGTGCGACCTGCCCAAATCTCGTGTGAAACCAGCAGTAGCATTCATATGTGTTGGGCATGGAAGCAGATGATGCACTTGATTGGTGCACTTGATTGAGTCAGTGACCAGCTGGGGGGGGGGGGGGGGGGGGGGGGGAGGAGGCAACAACATTGTCTGTCACAGTAGGCAACTGTTGTCCACCGGAACCATGGAAGGTGCTCGAGGCAGGGGCTACAACCCAGTTCTGGTCAGTCCGGTCATTGTTGGACAGTCTGCAGCTGGACTGAATGTCAGGCCAGCTCGGCCCGGCTTGTGCAAAACTAGTTTCAGTGCAGGCGTACTGAGCATTGAGTGCAGTGTAGTGCTGTTGAGTGTTAATTAGAATGTGGTTTTGTGACAGTGCCTGCGTTCTTTCAATGAGTCAAAGTTTAAACTCCAATGGTGCCTCCTCAAGCCCTAGCATCACTGTCTGGATGTTCTCTGGCAGTTTCAGGAACCAAAGTGTCCTTAGTGCACAGTCAGGCAGAAGCGTTGTGTCAAGTAGCAGGCGGTGACAGAACAAAGACGGCATGGCTGAAGGCAAACCACATTGCAGGAGAATCCGCACGGAACAATGGTAGTTTCAGATGGTAGTGGCCAATGTGATGGCCATCAGTGATTTAATTGTAGGGCACCATTGTGAGGTGTGGGAGGTGCGGGAGCATCGGTGCATGAGACGTACAGGAAATGCAGCTTGATATAGAGTGGCAAGTGATGAGGTGAGTCATGTTGTGGTGCGGGTAGCATCAGTGACACATGGTGACTTGCCTAGAACTTGGGTGGCTGTTTGAAGAACGGCTGTGGGTGAGAGTGAAGTTCTGGGGCTGATGGGAGTAGGTATGGCTTTTCCAACGTCGGATGTCTGAGGCGATGGGAAATGTATGTAAGAATGTGCATGAGGTCCTGGCACCATAAAGAAGGAAGGTATGGTCCATTTGTTACCCAGCGGCACAGTCAATGTCTCATGGAGTTAGTATGGATGTGTAGTCATTCATGACACAACTGACATGGGTGTGACTTCACTTGAACCAGGAGGCAGCAGTATCTGACAAAATGAGGTTGTGAAAAACTCATTCTCGGAGTCCATAGTTGGTTTTGGTGCTGAGTGCAGGTAATAAAACAGTGCTGGACCAGAAACGAGTCAGTTATTACGCCCAGTGCGGCTGGTGCAGCTGGGGTGTGAGTGATGTCATGGTCTGTCTCGCAGAACTCGCATTTAGTCACAAAGATCGGAACTGGATTTGTAAAATTAGAATGCAGAGGTTCTGAAAGGAGATGTAAACCTTGATTGTGGTGTCCATTGGCTGCTGAATGACAAAACAGAACAATGGAGTGGTATGGCATTGGCCATTGTTGGTCAACCATAATGGCTCTGCGGAGGCATCCAAATGGTTCAGGAAATTAATGTGAATATCATAATACTCTTAATCACCAGCATTGGAACATGCAAGATTTTGTTCCTGTGCAAAAGTTGAAGGCACTTAGCTTAATGTTCGTTATGGAGGTGGGCAGCCATTGTTTAATGTGGTTCTCTGCTATACTTTTGTCTGAAGTACAAGGAACTGATTCACTTGGTGTCAAATCTGGAATGTTTATTTTGAAGTCACTCAGTAAATTCGACATTTGTTGTGGCACAGTTCTCTGCTTGGCATCAGTGGCAATGCGAGGTTGGTCCGAAGATATGGCAAACAATAAAGGCATTGCTGCTATGTTGCTTGGCACTATAGTATTTTCCAAGCCTTAGCAATTTTGCACATGAAATTTTTGTGAAATTAATGTAATTCCTAACTTGTAACTTTAATATTAGTTTGTTTGCAGACTTCATTTGGCAAAATTGCTGTAAACATTTGTTATGGACGTCATCACCCATTGAACTGGCTTATGTTTGGAATTAATGGAGCTGAAATTGTTTTCAACCCTTCAGCTACAGTAGGTGCACTGAGGTGAGATAATTTAAAAATATCTAAGTGATAATAAGGTTTGTAATTTTGTTCTTCTATTAGTAGTTATTATTATTATTATTCTTTCCTTTCTCAGACGTTATGTCTGGTTAAAAATGGAAAGTGGTGCAGACCTTGATCAAGTGTGACTTCCTTTTAACTCTATGGTATATGTTACATTGCATTTAGGAACTTTTGGGTAATTGAACATGTATCAATAATTACAGATTTCTATAGTTGTATATGTAAGTTTGGATGTAGCTGTATTGCGTTGATGTACTGGTGGATACTGTGTGGTATGACTCCTGTAGTTGATAGTATAATTGGTATAATGTCAACTTTATCCTGATGCCACATGTCCTTGACTTTCTCAGCCAGTTGGATGTATTTTTCAATTTTTTCTCCTGTTTTCTTCTGTATATTTGTTGTATTGGGTATGGATATTTTGATTAGTTGTGTTAATTTCTTCTTTTTATTGGTGAGTATGATGTCAGGTTTGTTATGTGGTGTTGTTTTATCTGTTATAATGGTTCTGTTCCAGTATAATTTGTATTCATCATTCTCCAGTACATTTTGTGGTGCATACTTGTATGTGGGAACGTGTTGTTTTATTAGTTTATATTGTATGGCAAGTTGTTGATGTATTATTTTTGCTACGTTGTCATTTTCTGGTGCATTCTGTATTTGCTAGTATTCTACATCCGCTTGTGATGTGATCTACTGTTTCTATTTGTTGTTTGCAAAGTCTGCATTTATCTGTTTTGGAATTGGGATCTTTAATAATATGCTTGCTGTAATATCTGGTGTTTATTGTTTGATCCTGTATTGCAATCATGAATCCTTCCGTCTCACTGTATATATTGCCTTTTCTTAGCCATGTGTTGGATGCATCTTGATCAATGTGTGGTTGTGTTAGATGATACGGGTGCTTGCCATGTAGTGTTTTCTTTTTCCAATTTACTTTCTTTGTGTCTGTTGAAGTTATGTGATCTAAAGGGTTATAGAAGTGGTTATGAAATTGCAGTGGTGTAGCCGATGTATTTATATGAGTGATTGCTTTGTGTATTTTGCTAGTTTGTGCTCATTCTATAAAGAATTTTCTTAAAGTGTCTACCTGTCCATAATGTAGGTTTTTTATGTCGATAAATCCCCTTCTTCCTTCCTTTCTGCTTAATGTGAATCTTTCTGTTGCTGAATGTATGTGATGTATTCTATATTTGTGGCATTGTGATTGTGTAAGTGTATTGAGTGCTTCTAGTTCTCTGTTACTCCATTTCAGTACTCCAAATGAGTAGGTCAATAGTGGTATAGCATAAGTATTTATAGCTTTTGTCTTGTTTCTTGCTGTCAATTCTGTTTTCAGTATTTTTGTTAGTCTTTGTCTATATTTTTCTTTTAGTTCTTCTTTAATATTTGTATTATCTATTCCTATTTTTTATCTGTATCCTAGATATTTATAGGCATCTGTTTTTTTCCATCACTTCTATGCAGTTGCTGTGGTTATCCAATATGTAATCTTCCTGTTTAGTGTGTTTTCCCTTGACTATGCTATTTTTCTTACATTTGCCTGTTCCAAAAGCCATATTTATATCATTGCTGAATACTTCTGTTATCTTCATTAATTGGTTGAGTTGTTGATTTGTTGCTGCCAGTAGTTTTAGATCATCCATGTATAGCAAATGTATGATTTTGTGTTGGTATGTTCCAGTAATATTGCATCCATAATTTGTATTATTTAGCATGTTGGATAGTGGGTTCAGAGCAAGGCAGAACCAGAAAGGGCTTAATGAGTCTCCTTGGTTTATTCCATGCTTAAATATTTTCCAGGGGCTTTCCAATTGTGAGTAGAATTAATTGCTCGGGTGACTTCATGTTGCAAAATTATCACTTCAGGCATTTGTGGTATCATCTTGTATGTGTCTGTTTCTGCTTGTATCCACCATGCATGCCTGTTATGCTGTACCGGGTTTGACCATATGTTGCTCCAGAAGTGTTCCATGTCTCTTATGTTTGGTGGATTGTCTATTCTAATGTGTGTGTTATCTATTGTCTGGTAAAATTTGTTTTGGTTTGTGTTGAATGTTTGGTTTTGTTTCCTTCTATTTTCACTTTTTTTGTATCTTCTAAGTCGTTTGGCCAATGCTGTAACTTCTGTTTCTTTTCATCTAATTGCTCTATCGCTTCTTGTTGTGAGATTTTACCTAACCTTTTTCGTTTCTTGTCTGATATTTCATATCTTATAAGTTGTGTTAGCTGTCTGATGTCTTTTCTCAGTTTTTCTATTCTGATCTGTAGCCTGTGTTGCCATGCTGGTTTTGTGGGTTTCTTCTGTGTGTTGGTTGGTTCTGACCTCTGCCTAGTGTGTATATTTAGTGTAGTGAGTGCTCCTATATAAACCAGTAGTTGTAACTCTTCCATAGTTGTATTTTCATTTATTTTGTTGTGTATGATTGTGTTGATAGTTGTTATTGTTGTTTCGACTTGTGGGTTATTTGGTGGTCTATGCAAGAATGGTCTAATGTCTGTATTTGTGTCTTTGTATTCTATATATGTCAGCTGAAATTTTTCTTCTGTATCTAACATGTGTGTTACTTCGTGTTCTATTTGTGCTTGTTCTGGTGGCTGTCTTAAGATTTCATTTTCCTCTGATTGTTTAATTGATGCGTGTTGTTCTTTATTTGTTTGCTCTGGGATGTTTGAGTTCATTACTGTATTTTCTTCTTCTTCTGATTGCACATTATTTTGTTCCAGTATTTTTTGTACTTGTTGTTTGATGTTTTCTAATTCTGACTGGGGTATCCTGTTATTTTTGATTATTACATGGATCTGATCAGCTAGTCGTTGTTCTGTTAAAAAATTAGTTCTGGGTATCTGGTAATAAATGTTGTGTATACTTGTGATCTGTATCCAGTTGTGTTGATTCCTAAGTTTATTGCTTGGTAATAAGAGAACATGAGGTGTCTGTTAACTTCATCTGACCATCTCATCCTCTGTCTTTGTTTTCCTTCTAGAGTGGTTGCAGGAAGCGTATCCTGCAAAACACCTCTATTTGGATTTAAATCATTTTCCGTGTGGCTAACAGTGTCATTACCATTGTGGACAGGCATGGGATTCGAGCGTCGTTCCCAACCGTGACAGCGCTTGTCCAAGGCTTCATTAGTTCTGTCCTGAACCAACTAATCACACTAAAAGGGGGATTAGCCCTATTAGTGGTTTGTTCTTTTCGTTGCCTTTTGCGACTGGCAGAACATATCGGAGGCCTATTCTTTTTCCGGGCCTCCACGGGTTTTATTATTATTATTATTATTATTATTATTATTACTATTATTGGAATGTATTGCGAACACGAGCTGCAAAGAAAGTTACAATACTGTATAATTGTTGCTTATGGGGCTCTTAATGCCCAATAGGATTGTACAGTATGTTTCATTTATTTCTTCACATCTTCAAAATGATTATTGAAAACTGTCTTGTGAAGATCAAATATGCAGGAATAGCTGGAGCATTTGGTGTGGGGCAAATACTAAAAGCAAATTGGTGTTGCCACAAAGTATTCTCTTGTTGTTTTCTGCTCAGAATGAATCATCCATTTTCTTTCATAATTGGTCACCAGTGTAGTACGTTATTATTTACAAGATGAAATTTTGTGCCTGTTTACAGCCTCATTTGTTAGTAAGTCACTGAATGTTAAATAAATACTTTGTTTTTGCTGCTTTGGTTACCTCTCAATCTTGGTTTGTGTTATGTACATACTTTTCTGAACACAAGTATTTTTACATTGTGGATAAAGGGTTACTTGATCGTTAAACTGTTGGTCTGCACTAAGCCAGAAACTGAAAAAATAAACAGTGGACAATAGGTACATACATGTTGTACAGGTTAATTTCCGTCTTTAGCAACTGTAATAAAAGTCTTATTCAGACCAGACATGTTTCACTTTATTCTAAATCATCTTCAGTGCCACTGTAACAATACTGTTATTTTTTCTTATAGTTTTGTTTGTTTTGATCATTGAAAACCACACAAGCTACAATTACTGTGGCAAGAACATTTTGGCATACATTTTTGTTCAACATCTAAAGGTTGATACATTTAAGCTTTTGCACCTTGAGGCTGCTTTTTCAGTATGATGAAGGGGGAAGAAAGAAAAGGAAGAAATATTTTTCAGAAATAAATTGAGTGCTGTACACAAAATAACTGGCTGAGCTCAAAATTGCTGCACTGTGTAGCTTCAAATTTATAATGTCTGACATTCTACAACATATGGCAAGAAATTACTAGACAAAAAGAAATATTAATGGCATACGACAGATGTAGAAAGAAACAGAAGATGTAAGTCAAAAATGGAATGGAATGAAGAAGAGGCAGAAAGAAATGGAAAGATCAGAACAAGGAATCCAAATCAGTAGGACCTCAGCATGTTTGTGTCTCTATGCCACACAGTGCTTTAACAATCACCTGTTCTCCAGATTCTTTCTCATCACTTACAGGGTTTCACAATACTCTATCTTGTGTTCGCTATTGTTTTTCACAAATGTAAACAACCTTCCATCACACGTGCCACAAGTGAAATTAGTTATTTTTGTGGATGGCAGTAGTATTGTAATCAGTCTAAACATACAGAAGAAATGTAAAAGTATTATTGAGTGGTTTTCTGTGAATGGTCTCTCTCCCAATTTTAAAAAGATGCAACATATTCAGTTCTACACATATACCAATAAGAGATATACCAATAAGTTAACATACTGTAAGGAAATAATAATTAGTGTGGAAACTACTTTCACACTTCGGATTATTGAAAATGTAGGGGAGAGCCAAACTGGTAAGTTGACATATATTGCATATTTTCATTCAATAATGTCATAGGGAATAATGTCCTAGTGTAACTCATCTTTAAGAAGAAAAGTCTTCATCGTTCGAAACGTGCTGTAAGAGTAATGTGCAATGCTCACCCATGATCATTTTGTAGGCATTCGCTTAAGGAAGAAGAAAATCAACTTTTATAGCCCCACATTAAGGTTGTCTTTAGTGTGTACATGATGCACAGTGCTACAACCAAAATTTTTGATCACCTACCCAATTATATAAATTGTCTGACAGACAGCAAAATTAAATTTGAAAACAAACTGAAACAGTTTCTCCTTCGCACTCCTTCTATTCCATAGGAGACTTTCTGTTTTTGTAATCTGTAAAAACTGGTGGGTAGGAATTACTAATCACACCTGAATTTAAAAAATAAAAATAAAAAAGGACTTGTAAATGTTCAGAGTTTAGTCATATTTATAAATGAATGTATAATGTGAATGTAAAATGACATTTTTGACATGGTAATGACATGGTAATGATCTATGGGACACAAAACTGACTGACTTGTAAACACAAACTAGGCATTCTACTTGAGGTCTCCTACCAGCAACCCTGTGATCAAAACAAGAATATCACGATCCAGCTACCCAGTATTATGAATCCTCTGAGTACATAAATTGTTATAAGTCATAAGCATAAGGTTTTAAATGTTATTTAAAGAAAATTTCACTTGAGAAAATTATAAAATTATCAGACAGAATTGCTGGCTACTACTGACCTTCAGGATCTGAAATTTCATTACTGCTGCTTGAAAGATGCATATTTATTTAGTGTATGGTGCATTACATCACATGAATTAATTACATATAGATAATCTAGAATGCAAACATTATGTGTACATATAAAACAGAGATCATATAAAAAAGAGAAAAGAATAGAATAAAAATACCAGCTTTGTTTCTACCATTGGTCAAGAATTGGCAGCCACCTAGGGTGGCAAAATTTTAGGGCCAGCAAAGGGTGAGAAAAATTAATTTCAAATCAAACAGAGAAAAAATTGAGCAAATGATGAGAAAAAATGAAAAAGAGGAAAAATCAGAAAACCAAATTGGTTTCAAAGGCATACGGAACAATTATTTAAGTAATTGATGAAAGTAAACACGCTACCTCAAAACTAAAGCAGCCACTACTGAGTACAAAACTGAAACACATGACCTCCATTCATCTCTCTTGAGCGATGATCAGGAGAAAATGACTTAGACCATTGCACCACCATGGCAGCTAAAAATAAAAGTTGTGCAGCTTTAATAGAAAATGCAAACAAGACATCATTTATTTATTTAATCACAAGACAGTGGATGCTGAAAAAGATGAGATTTATTCCTCATTCTAGAAATATTTCAATTACAACAGAAATGAAATAATACTATGATTATCCAGATGATCTAGTTTGATGCTTCAGCATGTTTTTCACCAGTATAGCATAGTTTTCTAAATTGATGGAAAATTCATTCACACCTGAAAATAGTTCCACACCTTCATTAGTCCATTTTTCTTACAATTAAATAGACTAAGTAATTGATGCCAAAATTGGTTGCACTGGTATATTCAGTTGAAGTCTGGTTCCAAATCCTTCCTATTTCAGTTATTTTGAGAAATTTGAAAAAGTCAGGACAAAAAATAAGAAACTGAGGACATTTGTTGTTCTCAGTCAGTTTTGAAGGAATTGAGGAGAAAGCAAGAAAACTGGGAATGGTCCCCAGAAAATAAGAAGAGATCAGCATAGTTTAATGATCGAATGTATAATATGAGATTTTCATTGCTGTGCCGTTGGATGTTGTTGATGGAGGAGTGTGGAGAGAGGAGATTACAGGGAGTGATAAAAAAGAGGGAATGTCATTTTTGAATTCTCACTTAAGATGACAAATGGCCCTGTAAAACACATAAGGTATATAAAACCACAGAATATACAGGAACACAACTCCACCAAATGTCCACACTGCTGATATATTCTACCATCCCTTTGGTAGCATGTGGGAGTTCGGAGCAGACACTGGTGAATGCTGTCAGGAAATGATCTTCAACTATATGTTTTATGGTTTACATAGCAGCTCCACAATTGCACTTGGGAGAAACTATTTTCCCCCATCTACCACAGTTTGTTCATATTCTATTTAGAGTAGACCATATTTTGTGAGGCTTGTGAAATTCAGGTGGTGTGGTGGTGAGGCAGGAAATATTGTCAAAGACAGGAAGTGTCCAATTGGTTCACTCATCTTTCCAATATACAACTATGTTAAATCCATTTTCATTCAAAATTTTTCACTATTTAAAGGTGGATGTCTATAATCATGTCAGGTTGTCTCGCTGTCGGGGATGACTTCATGGATTAACAGGGGTGTTTTCAGTCTTTTTGAGTTATCTAATGAGTGATTCCTCTCATCACAGATGGGGAGCAGCTATGTGGCATAGTGCAGGTAACCAATAGGTTGGGGTCACCTTTATAGCATTTGATATAAGGTCCATAGTTTGATTTAGGTGAATACTGATGTCACTTGTATGATTTTATTGTCCCAAACAGTTGCACAATTTTCCAGTCCTGGATACACAAGACCAAAAGTTGAAGTCCATAGCATGGTGTCTGAAGAGCCACAAGAAGTACCAGCAAATTTCTGTGAGAGTTCTCACTGTATTTAACAGATGATTCCTGAAGCTCAGGTTTCAGGGTGACACCTAGATATTTTTGATGCCAATTTCAGGACAGTAGTTCACTCTCAAAGTAAGTACTGAGCCCTCTGTTGGCTGACTTGTTGCAGAGGTGGAATGTAGGGACTTGCATCTTTGTGACACTGAGCTGCAATCTGCAATGGCAAAGGTATTTCCTAATAACTTTTCAGTCTTTGTCAGTATGTTTTCCATGGCTTCTGTATCTTTATAACATACTGCCAGGGAAAGCCATCAACATATCCAAACTTCTGTGGCGTGATTTTAGGAATATCAGCTACATAAAAGTTGCATAACAGGGAGGCCACAACATATCCCAGCGAGAAGCCATTGGTCAGCTTCATTTCAGTGCTCACTCTTATCACCCATGATCACTTGGAAGCATCTGTCAGAAACCAAGGCAATGGCTGGGTTGATGGTAGTTTTGCAGGGGATCACTTTCATGAGTTTCAATAACATGCCCTGTCTTTAAGCTATGTTGTATTCTGCTGCAAGATCAATAAACACAGCTTATGTTTTCAACTGTGTTTGGTACCCTGCTTCCATGAATATTACTTATGAGAGAACTTGATCTGAGCAGCTTTGATGAGGGAATTTATGAGGATAACAGTTCAAACCATCCAGTTTCAGGTTTTCCATGATTTCTCTAAATTGTTCAGGGCAAATTCTGGGATGGTTCCTTTGAAAGGGTATAGCTGATTTCCTTCCCCATCATTGACACAATCCACACTTGTTCTCCCTCTCTAATGACCTCGATGTCAACAGAACATTAAACTCAATCTTCCTTCCTCCCTTGATGAGGGCAAAATACTGCCTGTTCAGTTGGGATATGTTGAAGTATCTCAGGGATGATCTTGTTATGGAAAAATCTTACCAAAAGTTTGTAAATCATACTGAGCAATGCTATTGGTTTATATTTTTTTGGAGAATCATTGGAATTTTCTGGTTTTAAGACCGAAATTATCTTAGCTCTCCTGAGTTGATGGGGAACATTGCCTGTCTGTGAGATACTGGTGAAAAAACAAGCAAGCTGATTTCTTGTAGTCGCCACAATATACAAGAAATTAGATGTGGATGCCACCGAAACCAGGGGCTTTCGCTAATTCCATTTCCTGAAGAACTACTGTCATTTTTTTCATGTTGAAGGGGACCAAGTAATTGGTTTTTGTTTTGCAGGCTGCTTTGATGGTCATCAGCTCTTTTTTAACTTTAATTGCATTATCTTGATCTTGTGGAGTTATTGACGTTGACACCATATGATTAGTGGTTTGATTCGGTGATGCATAGAGCCACATACTTGTTCCTCTGGGCTATTATCTCCTAGCTTCTTCAGTAATGACCAAGCTTCATGCTTGACATTTTCAAATCTTAAGTCTTCAACTCTCTCAGCCCAATTTGCACATCTCACAGTTGTGAAATAATTCATGTGCCATCTCGTGATCTCTGCTTTGCTGGAATTCCTCATACAAGTTTTTGCATTCAACAGTCCAGCAAATGTTGGATTCCTTTTGGCAGCCTCTAGAAATGACTTATTTGCTGTATTGATAGCTGTCACTGTAAACCTCTAATAGTTCCTATTTGCTGCCAGTATCCATCCCATGCACTTGTCTAAGTTAATGAAGAATGCCTTTGAGTCAGCTTTTTTAAACTTTTAGCTAGGATGTGGAATAGATCATATTAATAGGATATTGATACTGAGTTCAATGAGGACTGAACAATGTTGGCCCTGTGGAAAATGTGAGAGAAATTTACAAGTTGCTGCTACTGGCTGGCTATTATTACTGGCAGCTGCCAAGAAGAGATCAGGATTATACTCCTGCTACCAAACTGCTGACTGGAACATACCTAGATCTTTAGTGTCAAACACATGGTGTGTGCCCCTCTGATCAGTTAACCAAATCATCACATTTTCATCATTTTCTTTATATTTCCAACATTAGTGATGATTGGTGAAGTTTCCAAGATATGCTGGACGGAGATGGGTGTTCAAGTTTTCATGTGTTCATCTTTTGGTGAGGTACAAGAGGAAAGTTTGTAGACATTAATGATGGTAACTTCACAAATCTTCACAACTAGTTCACGAACATAGTTGTCAGTGGAAGTGGCAATGAGAGGTGCAGTCTCAACATTTAATCTCACACACATGGCTGTGCCAGAAGCTTGGCCCTGTGTGGCACCCAGAAAATTGAAACCAGATGTTTTGTTTCTTGATACAGCATTTTCTTCAGATTTACCTTGTGTCTTCTGTATGGCACCCAGATTGATGTGGCTGTCACTTAGTTTTTTGTAGGATTTGACATTTAGTTTGCTTGTTCCCCCTACATTAAAGTGAAAAACTCAGAGAGTGGGTCTGAGCTTCTTTGGGAGTTGGTCCTTAGGAAAGTCTGTCTCTTGGAATCATGGCATGGTATGTGACATTAAGTGCCAGGAGATTTCTTTGACTGTCTGTCACTAGCTGTGCTAGCTCATTTAGTGTTATCCAGGGCAACCATGTAATGTTCTCATATATGTAGCATTAAACCCTGATAGACATATACAAAGGACAAAGGCACATACCCCACCCTAACTTTCAGAACTAGGAGTTTCTTCCTTGGGGAGAAAAATAGATAGGCTGGGGAGGGTTAAAAAGGAAGGGTAACTCATGCAGACCCCAGATGAACCCACTCTAGTGAGGACAAGGAGTCTGAATGAGCTGTCCTATCGCAAATATAACTATACTTAAGAGGACATGGTGGTTATCTGTCCTTCTCTCTCTGAGGTCTCCATGTTCATCTTTGTTGCCCATCATCCTCACAATATGTGTGTCCCTATGTAGCAGGCAAGGTGGACCCACCCACTTATTCTTATACCATTCCTAACAGGAACATAATTTGCTTTTCTTTATTTAATCTAGTTTTACAAATGACACACATACAATATAGTGAGAAAGTTCTGGTAGAATGCGAATAATTTAGGGGTAAAGGAGACAAGTCACCTAATATCAGAAGCATTGCATAAAGCCATAAAGTTTTATTGCTTTCTATGTGAGTTCCCAGTTGCTGATGGTGGCAACTAATTAATTTACCTGGAAACAACTTTGAATTTAAGATTACTAAGGAATGCATGTAGTTGGAATTCTTAGTGAGTAAATACGTGTTTCTTGCTAATGTGATACACCCCAGCTGAAAGCCCTTATTTTCCCCTTCTCCATAAACATCATACTTTATCCAGAACCATCCAAGTTCAAAAATTATTTGGAATCAAAGTTTTCATGTTCTAGAATGTTCTAATCTGAAATACTTATTACACTCCTGGAAATGGAAAAAAGAAAACATTGACACCGGTGTGTCAGACCCACCATACTTGCTCTGGACACTGCGAGAGGGCTGTACAAGCAATGATCACACGCACGGCACAGCGGACACACCAGGAACCGCGGTATTGGCCGTCGAATGGCGCTAGCTGCGCAGCATTTGTGCACCGCCGCCGTCAGTGTCAGCCAGTTTGCCGTGGCATACGGAGCGCCATCGCAGTCTTTAACACTGGTAGCATGCCGCGACAGCGTGGACGTGAACCGTATGTGCAGTTGACGGACTTTGAGCGAGGGCGTATAGTGGGCATGCGGGAGGCCGGGTGGACGTACCGCCGAATTGCTCAACACGTGGGGCGTGAGGTCTCCACAGTACATCGATGTTGTCGCCAGTGGTCGGCAGAAGGTGCACGTGCCCGTTGACCTGGGACCGGACCGCAGCGACGCACGGATGCACGCCAAGACCGTAGGATCCTACGCAGTGCCGTAGGGGACCGCACCGCCACTTCCCAGCAAATTAGGAACACTGTTGCTCCTGGGGTATCGGCGAGGACCATTCGCAACCGTCTCCATGAAGCTGGACTACGGTCCCGCACACCGTTAGGCCGTCTTCCGCTCACGCCCCAACATCGTGCAGCCCGCCTCCAGTGGTGTCGCGACAGGCGTGAATGGAGGGACGAATGGAGACGTGTCGTCTTCAGCGATGAGAGTCGCTTCTGCCTTGGTGCCAATGATGGTCGTATGCGTGTTTGGCGCCATGCAGGTGAGCGCCACAATCAGGACTGCATACGACCGAGGCACACAGGGCCAACACCCGGCATCATGGTGTGGGGAGCGATCTCCTACACTGGCCGTACACCATTGGTGATCGTCGAGGGGACACTGAATAGTGCACGGTACATCCAAACCGTCATCGAACCCATCGTTCTACCATTCCTAGACCGGCAAGGGAACTTGCTGTTCCAACAGGACAATGCACGTCCGCATGTATCCCGTGCCACCCAACGTGCTCTAGAAGGTGTAAGTCAACTACCCTGGCCAGCAAGATCTCCGGATCTGTCCCCCATTGAGCATGTTTGGGACTGGATGAATCGTCGTCTCACGCGGTCTGCACGTCCAGCAAGAACGCTGGTCCAACTGAGGCACCAGGTGAAAATGGCATGGCAAGCCGTTCCACAGGACTACATCCAGCATCTCTACGATCGTCTCCATGGGAGAATAGCAGCCTGCATTGCTGCGAAAGGTGGATATACACTGTACTAGTGCCGACATTGTGCATGCTCTGTTGCCTGTGTCTATGTGCCTGTGGTTCTGTCAGTGTGATCATGTGATGTATCTGACCCCAGGAATGTGTCAATAAAGTTTCCCCTTCCTGGGACAATGAATTCACGGTGTTCTTATTTCAATTTCCAGGAGTGTATTTCCAAAATTTAGTAGTGTGCTATGTTACCCTGATTTTTCTTATTTCAAAAATGCCACTTTTACTAGGATAATTTATTAGTTTACCAGTTATTCAAGACAGAAAATTTCCTTTTTTGGTCAATTTTGGCAGGAAAGGGGAATCCCTCTAGAAGACAAAAGTGTTTTCCATAACATAGTTCCTACAATTTTATCAATTTTTCTGTTATCTGACCTTTAATTAAACATACTTCCTATCTTAGTCATTATAATTTCATCCGCCCAATTTTTGTTCTCTAAGGTTAATATAAAAAATGTGATAAATTTTAATTATTATTCCTATGCACCTTTGTAAGTAGATGTGCAAGACAACACTGTAGTCAGTTCTGGATTGCTTATCAAAAAGTACATATAATGATACAGGTCACTAATTCAGATTAACTGAGTCAACTACACATAATTAGTACCTAGTTAAGGTATACACAGGTAGTCAGTGTATGACACTCAAATTGAATGCTACTGTGTAACCCTTTTGCAGTAACATATAATTAGCCTATGAGTGATCATATGGCATTACTGGCCAGGAGGCCCCATCCAGGGAAGTTACTAAATGTTACACCAATGTTATGTAACGGGAGTGGTGAGTGGAAGAAGTATGTATACGCACTATATGCATGTAACTTCAATCTAATCTGCCACTGATGAACTGTGAAATAGTTAATGAGTGTAACCCACCTGTCCAGTCAAAATATTGTGACTCCTGACTATTAAAAACTGACTATCATAAAATAAAAATTGTGCTTTAACAAAATCATGAAAAGGGTAGTTGCTACTCACCATATAGCGGAGATGCTGGGTCACACACAGATAGGCACAACAAAAAGACTGTTACAAAATAAGCTTTCGGCCCACAAGGCCTTTGTCAAAAATAGATAGACGACTGACACTGACACACACACACACACACACACACACACACACACACACACACACACACACACACTACACACTACACACGTTGACCACAGTCTCTGACAGCTGACACCAGACTACGAGCTGCAGCAGCAGTGCATGGTGGGAGAGGCAACTTAGTTGTGGTAAGGAGGAGGCTGGGCCAGGGAGGGGAAGGGATAGCAGGATAGGGGTGGGGAACAGTAAAATGCTGCTGGGGAGTGTGCAGGGATGACGTAGAGAGAGGGTAGGGCAGCTAGGTGCAGTCAGGACATTAGACGGATGGCAGGGGAGAGAGGGATTTGGGGGGGGGGGGGGGGGATGGCAGAAAAGGAGTGAAGTAAAAAGACAGGGTGCATTGGTAAATAGAGGGCTGTGTAGTGCTGGAATGGGAACAGGGAAGGGGCTAGATGGGTGAGGCGAGGAGGGTTACGGGAACATATGATATATGGCAGGGAACATTCTCACCTGCACAATTTAGAAAAGCTGGTTTTGGTGGGAAGTATCCATATGGCACAGGCTGTGAAATAGTCATTGAAATGGAGAATATCGTGTTGGGTGGCATGCTCAGCAAAAGGCTGATCCAGCTGTTTCTTGGCCATAGTTTGTCGGTGACCATTCATGTGGACAGACAGCTTGTAGGTTGTCATGCCCACATAGAATGCAACACAATGATTGCAAATTAGATTGTAGATCACATGACTGGTTTCACAGGTAACTCTGCCTTTGATGTGATAGATGATGATTGTGACTGGACCGGAGTAGATGGTGGTGGGAGGATGTATGGGACAGGTTTTGCATCTAGGTCAATTAACAGGGATATGGGCCATGAGGAAAGAGGTTGGGAGCAGTGGGGGTTGTGTAGGGATGGATGAGATTTGTGTAGGTACAGTGGATGGTGGAATACGACTGTGGAAGGGGTGAGGATAGTGGGCAGGACAATTCTGATTTCAGGACACAACGAGAGGTAGTCAAAATCCTGGCAGAGAATGTAAGTCAGTTATTCCAGTCTTGGATGGTACTGAGTTAAGAGGGGAATTCTTCTTCATGGCCAGATAGTGAGACTTCGGAAGGCGATGGGTCACTGGAAAAATAAGACATGGGAGATTTGTTCCCATTCCAGCACTACACAGCCCTCTATTTACCAATGCACCCTGTCTTTTTACTTCACTCCTTTTCTGCCATCCCCCCCCCCCCCCCCCCCCCAATCCCTCTCTCCCCTGCCATCCGTCTAATGTCCTGACTGCACCTAGCTGCCCTACCCTCTCTCTACGTCATCCCTGCACACTCCCCAGCTAGAGAGATAGTGAGACTTCGGAAGGCGATGGGTCACTGGAAAAATAAGACATGGGAGATTTGTTTTTGTACATGGTTGGGAGAATAATTACAGTTTGTAAAGGCCTCAGTGAGACCCTCAGTATATTACAAGAGGGACCACTCATCCCTGCAGATGCAACAGCCACAGGTGGCTAGGCTCAATGGAATGGACTTCTTGGTATGGAACTGGTGGCAGCTGTTGAAGTGAAGGCTATTGCTAGTCGTTAGTATGTTTGATATGGACTGAGGTACTGAAGTAGCTTCTTTGAGTTGGAGATCAACATCTAGAAAGGTGGCTTGCTGGGCTGAGTAGGACCAGGTGAAGTGAATGGGGGAGAAGCTGTTGAGGTTCTGGAGGAATGTGGGTAGGTGTCCTCATCGTAGATCCAGATAGCAAAGATGTCATCAGTGAATCTGAACCAGGTGAGGGACTTAGGCTTCTGGGTGTTTAGGAGGGGTTCCTCTAGACATCTCATGAATAGGTTGGCATAGCATGATGCCACGCGGGTACCCATAGCCATACCTCAGATTTGTTTGTAGGTAATACCTTCAAAAGAGAAGTAATTGCGGGTGAGGATATAGTTTGTCATGGCAACTAGGAAGGAGATTGTTGGTTTGGAAGGCCATCACCTAAAAACTGATCCCATCTTTATAATCCTACCTGTGGACAATGGCTCCACTACTGTTGTTTTGAACTGCAAGGATTACCTGATAGAAGGACTCCACCAGCTGTCAGATATATCCATGTACAAACCTTGCCAAAGTGACCCCATTCGAGAAATCCAACAGGATCTCCAGTCTCTCCTCAAATCCTTAAGCCCATAACCTCTCCCCGGAGTCCATCTCATCACCCCCACCACTCTCTGCATTCCTACCTTCTACATGCTTCCTAAAATCCATAAACCCAACCATCTAGGATGCTCCATTGTGACCAGTTACTGTGCCTCTACTATGAGAATCTCTGCTTTCGTAGACCAACACCTTCAGCCTGTTACCTGGAACCTACCCTCCTATAAAAGATACCAACCATTTCCTTCACTGACTCTCCACAGTTCCTGTTCATTTACCTCACAGTGCCCTGCTTGTCACTACTGATGTCACCTCTCTTTACACTAACATCCCTAATGCCCATGACCTTACTGCTGTTGAAAACTGCCATTCCCAATGCCCGACAGATTCCGAACCAACAACCTCCTTCCTAGTCACCATGACCAACTATATCCTGACCCACAATTACTTCTTCTTTGAAGGCATTACATATAAACAAATCCGGAGTTTAGTTATGGGCACCCGCATGGTTCCATCCTATGCCAACCTATTCGTAGTCCATCTAGAGCAATACTTCCTAAACACCCAGAATCCTCATCTGGTTCAGATTCACTGATGACATCTTTGCGATCTGGAATGAGGATGAAAACACTCTATCCACATTCCTCCAGAACCTCAACAGCGTCTCCTCCATTTGCTTTGCCTGGTCCTACTCAACCCAACAAGCTACCTTTCTAGATGTTGACCTCCACATCAAAGATAGCTACATCAGTAACTGTTGTGGCGTAACAAGACTGCTACACCACACTGAAGTAGCCGAAAGGCACGCGTTAATCTCACTTAGGCTAGAGAGAGGTCTGAAACAGGATACGTAATAAATGGTAACAAGAAAAGTACGTAGCTGCTATAATACTTAACTTTTAACCCATTATCAGTCTACAGCATTCCTTGATGATACAAGTGAGACTCTATCTTAAAATGGTTAATGGCGCCTTGCTAGGTCGTAGCCATTGACTTAGCTGAAGGCTATTCTAACTGTCTCTCGGCAAATGAGAGAAAGGCTTCGCCAGTGTAGTCGCTAGCAAACTCGTCGTACAACTGGGGCGAGTGCTATTCCGTATCTCGAGACCTGCCTTGTGGTGGCGCTCGGTCTGCGATCACACAGTGGCGACACGCGGGTCCGACATGTACTAAGGGACCGCGGCCGATTTAAAGCTACCACCTAGCAAGTGTGGTGTCTGGCGGTGACACCACATTCCTCCCCCGCAAATCGGCGAACGGTCGTGTTATAAGGCTTCCGCCTGCCGTGGGGAGGACCCCATGTTGACATATGCGATGAGGTGGGGAGCCTAACAACAGGCGAGGCTGTGCCACCCACACCCGGCCATTCGGTCCGAGGGGAGCTAGGAAACGCCTGAAAACCTAGTCCAGGGTGCACGTCAACATGCGGTGTATGCGCCCGTAAAGAGACAGGAGGGGCCGAAGGGTCGACCTCCATTGCGTCGGGGTACCCGCCGCGCGAAGATGCCATGTGGTCCGGAGCGGGCGAGAGTTCCATGGTGGAGGACAGCTGGTCACGGGAAGCGATCGGCGGCGCGTGACCCAGGGAGGCGCTTGGCGGCTGCAGAAGCGTCGAATGCGGGCGGCGTCGGCTGCGGCGGCGCGTCGCCATGGGGCAAAATGGAAGGCATCGTCGGTAACACCTGGGGATGAGGCGAGCCAGTAGATGGGTCCCCAGGGCGCTGACCGGACGGCACCATCGCTGAAAGCAGACGGGGAGCGGCAGAACCCGTGCGACGACAGAGGCGCAGCTGATTGAGATGCCAACGCACCTCACCAGAGGCCCCCAAAACCAAATACATCGCGCGGCCGAGGCAGCGAAGAATGCGCCCTGCGAGCCAACGCCGTGAACCTCGATAGTTGTGATAGAATACAACGTCGCCTGGAGCAACAGCAGAAGTCTGCCGCTGCATAGGAACCTGATGCGGCGGGTGCAGCAAAGACATCAAGGTTCGATGAGGATGACCGTGGAGCAACTCAGCCGGCGAGGGGCCATCTCGGGGCTGAGAGCGATACGATGACAAAAAGAGCAACAACGCGTCCTCCCGAGAATGCGACTCTTTCAACTTCAACATCTGTGACTTGAAAGTCCAGACCAATCGTTCAGCGGCACCGTTTGACTGAGGCGAAAACGGCGCGGATGTCAGATGTTGAATACCATTGGCCTGGCAGAATGACTGAAAATCTGCGGACATGAATTGTGGGCCATTGTCGGAAACAATAGTCTGCGGAAGACCTTCAATGCAAAAGATAGCAGACAACGCTTGGATGGTGGCGGAGGATGCCGTGGAAGACATCCGGACAACAAAAGAAGAATTACTGAAGGCATCTACCAGAACCAACTATCGAGCATTCCAGAATGGACCAGCAAAATCGATGTGCAAGCGTTGCCAAGGGGAAGTGGCTTTTGGCCATGCAAAGACTTTCCGCGGCGGTGCGGATTCTTGTTCGACACACGCCATGCAAGAACAACACATATTCGTAATCGCAGCATCGATTCCGAACCAAGTACAGTGCTGACGAGCAAGTTGTTTCGTGCACACTATACCCCAATGTCCTTGGTGAAGAAGCCGTAAAACAGAGGACTGTAACGAACGTGGGACCACAACTCTGGACTGATCATTATCAGAACGCAACAACAAAACACCACGTCGAACAAAAAGTCTCTCCTTGTGAGCCAAAAATTGGCGAACCAACAGATCCTCGATCCGAGACTTTGACAAAGGCCATTGCGTAGCAACAAAACTCAAAACGGTAGCAAGGACAGGGTCAGCAGCTGTGGCTGTAGCTACACGACAAAAGGCAATCGGAAACGATTCGACCACGTCATCGGTTTCCGCATCAATGAACATGCAAGCAAGTTCGGAAGAATCGAATGCTTTATCCTCAGCAACAGGCAAACAGGACAACGCATCGGCGTTTCCGTGCTTAGCAGTGGACCGATACAAGATATCGTAGCGGTACTGCGAGAGGAAAATAGACCAGCGAATGAATTTCTGCGCTGTACGCGGAGGTACAGGCTTGTTCGGATGAAAAAGCGACGTCAAAGGTTTGTGGTCTGTGATGATGGTAAAGTGACGACCATACAAGAAATCATGAAACTTTGTAACACCAAAGACGAGAGCCAAACTTCTTTCTCCATCTGCGAGTAATTTCTTTGCGCAGACGAGAGCAATTTGGACGCAAAGGCAATAGGGCGATCATGCGATCCATCTTTGTGCGCAAGCACAGCACCGATCCCGAAATCCGATGCATCAACCATCAACAAAAGGGGTTTCTGGGGATCGACTGGCGGAAGGCAAGTATTTGAAAGCAACGCCAATTTCAACTGGTGAAAAGCGCGTTCGCATTCCGTCGTCCAGACGAACGGAACACCTGTACGGCGAAAGTGATGAAGCGGAGCTGAAATGGAAGAGGCATTGCGCACATTCACTCACACCTTGTGATTCTAAATCGTGTAATGTTCTTGCGACCTCATCACGCAATGCGTGAGGAACATTGCGCGCTCTGAAAATTTTCGGTTGCGCGTTTACTTCCAGTTCCAAATGTGCTTCATAGTTTTTAGCACAACCAAGGCCTGGTGCAAAAATGTCTGCAAATTCTTCACACAGATGAGAAACACTGTCTGAAGGCACAGTCTGATTCACTGATAGGACCTGATTTACTATAGACATGTTAAACAATTGAAATAAATCTAAACCAAACAAGTTCACTGCAGTAGAAGAACGAAGAACGTAAAATGACACAAGTTTTGTTTGTCCCTTGTATGTTGCCTGTGTGATCATTCCATTTCAATATCCCAAGTGTTACACTCAGGTATTTGTATTGATTCCAACAGTGACTCATTGGTATTACAGTAATAGGACACTATGTTTTTTGTTTTGTGAAGTCCACAATTTTACATATCTGAACATTTAAAGCAAGTTGCCAATCTTTGCATCATTTTGAAATCTTATGAAGATCTGACTGAATATTTATGCAGCTTCTTTTGGATAGTATTTTGGTATAGATAACTTGGGTCATCTGCCAAAAGTCTGAGGTTACTATTAATATTGTCTGCAAGGTCATTAATGTTATTCCTGTTTATCTCGTGGTCCTAGCTTCGTATCTGCCTGGCCATGCAAATAATTAATGTCCTGTAATAAATATCAGTGCACTATAAGAATAGAGGCCTGTTTACAGTGAGCATTGCCACTTATATCCAGATCAGTATAACTAAGTGACTGACAGCTAGTTGTTTAGATGACAGCCACTGTAGTTACAACCATTGAGAGCACAAGTTTGGTCACATGTTTTGTCGTGTGCACAGTTTCATATCACCCTACTAGACCAGCTGCTAGTTACCAGCCAGCTGAGGACAATTGTTATTTTTTGTTCTTGTTTCCTTTTTCCCAGTGCAGTATGTTCCTTTTATGGAATGTGTGAAAGCTAAATGAGGAATTGCTTAGGGAAGTTAATAGTCCATTATGAGAACTCGGATACTGATCCCATCCAAGTATCGCCTGAGTGTACGGTTAATCTACTGTGGTCCTGAAAAGCTAACTCAATGCAGTATTTTTTTTTTAATTGTTAATATTCTCAGTTTATTACTTGAGCTATGACAGAACTTCATTAATGACCCTTTCAGCAGCAGAAGTCCTTCTAAAACCTATACAAATAGGTAAAGTCTATGTGGCAGTTAATTTTTGTTCTTTTATTGTGGGTATGTAAATCAAAATTAAGTTGAAACTAATATTTATTTTTAGTGACAGGTATCATTAAGGATTAAATGTTCTGAGAACAGAGATAAAGAATTTCAAGATCTTGGAGACACCTTTGCAAAATCTTTGGTTATGTGCTTTACTCAATATTCTTACTTCATAGTAGTGCTGAATGTATAATTTCTTGACCTGACCTGCATCATTCAGAATTTAACTCCATAAGACAACAGGCCCCCCCATGAACCATGGACCTTGCCGTTGGTGGGGAGGCTTGCGTGCCTCAGCGATACAGATGGCCGTACCGTAGGTGCAACCACAACGGAGGGGTATCTGTTGAGAGGCCAGACAAACGTGTGGTTCCTGAAGAGGGGCAGCAGCCTTTTCAGTAGTTGCAAGGGCAACAGTCTGGATGATTGACTGATCTGGCCTTGTAACAATAACCAAAACGGCCTTGCTGTGCTGGTACTGCGAACGGCTGAAAGCAAGGGGAAACTACAGCCGTAATTTTTCCCGAGGGCATGCAGCTTTACTGTATGATTACATGATGATGGCGTCCTCTTGGGTAAAATATTCCGGAGGTAAAATAGTCCCCCATTCGGATCTCCGGGCGGGGACTACTCAAGAGGATGTCGTTATCAGGAGAAAGAAAACTGGCGTTCTACGGATCGGAGCGTGGAATGTCAGATCCCTTAATCGGGTAGGTAGGTTAGAAAATTTAAAAAGGGAAATGGATAGGTTGAAGTTAGATATAGTGGGAATTAGTGAAGTTCGGTGGCAGGAGGAACAAGACTTCTGGTCAGGTGACTACAGGGTTATAAACACAAAATCAAATAGGGGTAATGCAGGAGTAGGTTTAATAATGAATAGGAAAATAGGAATGCGGGTAAGCTACTACAAACAGCATAGTGAACGCATTATTGTGGCCAAGATAGATACGAAGCCCACACCTACTACAGTAGTACAAGTTTATATGCCAACTAGCTCTGCAGATGACGAAAAAATTGAAGAAATGTATGATGAAATAAAAGAAATTATTCAGATTGTGAAGGGAGACGAAAATTTAATAGTCATGGGTGACTGGAATTCGAGTGTAGGAAAAGGGAGAGAAGGAAACATAGTAGGTGAATATGGATTGGGGGACAGAAATGAAAGAGGAAGCCGCCTGGTAGAATTTTGCACAGAGCACAACATAATCATAGCTAACACTTGGTTTAAGAATCATGAAAGAAGGTTGTATACATGGAAGAACCCTGGAGATACTAAAAGGTATCAGATAGATTATATAATGGTAAGACAGAGATTTAGGAACCAGGTTTTAAATTGTAAGACATTTCCAGGGGCAGATGTGGACTCTGACCACAATCTATTGGTTATGACCTGTAGATTAAAACTGAAGAAACTGCAAAAAGGTGGGAATTTAAGGAGATGGGACCTGGATAAACTAAAAGAACCAGAGGTTGTACAGAGATTCAGGGAGAGCATAAGGGAGCAATTGACAGGAATGGGGGAAATAAATACAGTAGAAGAAGAATGGGTAGCTTTGAGGGATGAAGTAGTGAAGGCAGCAGAGGATCAAGTAGGCAAAAAGACGAGGGCTAGTAGAAATCCTTGGGTAACAGAAGAAATATTGAATTTGATTGATGAAAGGAGAAAATATAAAAATGCAGTTAGTGAAACAGGCAAAAAGGAATACAAACGTCTCAAAAATGAGATCGACAGGAAGTGCAAAATGGCTAAGCAGGGATGGCTAGAGGACAAATGTAAGGATGTAGAGGCCTATCTCACTAGGGGTAAGATAGATACCGCCTACAGGAAAATTAAAGAGACCTTTGGAGAAAGGAGAAACACTTGTATGAATATCAAGAGCTCAGATGGAAACCCAGTTCTAAGCAAAGAAGGGAAAGCAGAAAGGTGGAAGGAGTATATAGAGGGTCTATACAAGGGCGATGTACTTGAGGACAATATTATGGAAATGGAAGAGGATGTAGATGAAGATGAAATGGGAGATACGATACTGCGTGAAGAGTTTGACAGAGCACTGAAAGACCTGAGTCGAAACAAGGCCCCCGGAGTAGACAATATTCCATTGGAACTACTGACGGCCGTGGGAGAGCCAGTCCTGACAAAACTCCACCATCTGGTGAGCAAGATGTATGAAACAGGCGAAATACCCTCAGACTTCAAGAAGAATATAATAATTCCAATCCCAAAGAAAGCAGGTGCTGACAGATGTGAAAATTACCGAACTATCAGCTTAATAAGTCACAGCTGCAAAATACTAACACGAATTCTTTACAGACGAATGGAAAAACTAGTAGAAGCCAACCTCGGGGAAGATCAGTTTGGATTCCGTAGAAACACTGGAACACGTGAGGCAATACTGACCTTACGACTTATCTTAGAAGAAAGATTAAGGAAAGGCAAACCTACGTTTCTAGCATTTGTAGACTTAGAGAAAGCTTTTGACAATGTGGACTGGAATACTCTCTTTCAAATTCTAAAGGTGGCAGGGGTAAAATACAGGGAGCGAAAGGCTATTTACAATTTGTACAGAAACCAGATGGCAGTTATAAGAGTCGAGGGACATGAAAGGGAAGCAGTTGTTGGGAAGGGAGTAAGACAGGGTTGTAGCCTCTCCCCGATGTTGTTCAATCTGTATATTGAGCAAGCAGTAAGGGAAACAAAAGAAAAATTCGGAGTAGGTATTAAAATTCATGGAGAAGAAATAAAAACTTTGAGGTTCGCCAATGACATTGTAATTCTGTCAGAGACAGCAAAGGACTTGGAAGAGCAGTTGAATGGAATGGACAGTGTCTTGAAAGGAGGATATAAGATGAACATCAACAAAAGCAAAACAAGGATAATGGAATGTAGTCTAATTAAGTCGGGTGATGCTGAGGGAGTTAGATTAGGAAATGAGGCACTTAAAGTAGTAAAGGAGTTTTGCTATTTGGGGAGCAAAATAACTGATGATGGTCGAAGTAGAGAGGATATAATATGTAGGCTGGCAATGGCAAGGAAAGCGTTTCTGAAGAAGAGAAATTTCTTAACATCCAGTATTGATTTAAGTGTCAGGAAGTCATTTCTGAAAGTATTCGTATGGAGTGTAGCCATGTATGGAAGTGAAACATGGACGATAAATAGTTTGGACAAGAAGAGAATAGAAGCTTTCGAAATGTGGTGCTACAGAAGAATGCTGAAGATTAGATGGGTAGATCACATAACTAATGAGGAAGTATTGAATAGGATTGGGGAGAACAGAAGTTTGTGGCACAACTTGACCAGAAGAAGGGATCGGTTGGTAGGACATGTTCTGAGGCATCAAGGGATCACCAATTTAGTATTGGAGGGCAGCGTGGAGGGTAAAAATCGTAGAGGGAGACCAAGAGATGAATACACTAAGCAGATTCAGAAGGATGTAGGTTGCAGTAGGTACTGGGAGATGAAAAAGCTTGCACAGGATAGAGTAGCATGGAGAGCTGCATCAAACCAGTCTCAGGACTGAAGACCACAACAACAACATTGTATGTTGCAAGAAGAGTGCACTGTCCTAACACAGGGATCTGCTGTCCTGAATATGTAGTGAGCTTAACAGTTGCGGCACGCAACGGAGGTTTGCCCAGTTGTTTGTACGTATCGTGATTGAGCAATGAAACTGCAGCTCCGGTATCGAGTTGGAATGGTATGACCTTGTCATTAAAGTCCAAATGTACAAAAAGTTTATTGTCCTGCTGACGACAAGAGCGACTGTCTCATGCAATTTGAACTGATAAAGGTACAGCATCACTTGCTAATTGACGTGATTTCCGGCGACGTCGACGCACACTTTTTGTGGGACGAACACAGTCACTGTTAGAAAGAGTGGCACTGGACAAAGTGGAATTAACTACATGAATGTCCATGGGCGAAGGTTCACGAGCCTGAGTATTCTTGGTTCGATTCCGGCGCGAAGCAAAGGGCCTGGAATTGTTGTGATTGTCTGATCTGAGCTTTTTCTGGCAAACACTTTGAACATGTCCTTTCTTATGACAGAAAAAGCAAATAGCTTGGCGTGACGGGCAATTGTCACGTGAATGTCTAGTTGCACACCGTGGGCATGATTTCACTGCATTTGTGTGCTGGCGCGGCACACCTGGTTTAGAGCGTGGCGGCAGCTGCGTGGACGTGCGCGAGGGCAGTTTACCGGGCCGCGCAGCGCGCCCGGCGGGCCGGTTAATGTTACACACAGCTGGCGAAGTTTCAAAAGATTCCTGAGCAAAGTCAAGCGTGTCTTGTCTATCTAATATGTCTATCACTTGCTGAAGGGAGGGATTAACTAGTTTCAAAATCTGTTCCCGTATGCGAACATCAGAAACGTTCTGTGCAATTGCATCACGGACCATTGTATCTGAATAAGGGAGTCCACATTCACACTCAAAAGCACAATCCCTTGTAAGGCCTTGCAATGTTGCAACCCACTCCCTATTAGTTTGACCGGCCGTACGTTTTGTACGAAAGAAAGTATACCTCTTTGCAACGACATTAACTGTTTCTTTGAAATAGGCATCCAATGCCGACAAAATTTCTTCGTAGGACAGAGTTGCTACGTCGCGTTGGGGAAATAATTTCACTATCACACGGTACGTTTGCACCCCTACAAACGCCAATAAATGAGGCTGCCGGTCATTACCTTGAATTCTGTATGCGGCGAGATGAAATCCAAACTGGCGTGACCACTCAGTCCATGTCTCTTGCGCCGCGTCAAAACTGCGAAACGGCGGTGCAACTGCATGTTGTGGCTGCGGTAGCGGTGAAGCGGCGGCTGCCGCATCGTGTTGCAGTGCACGTTGACCCTGGACGAGCTGTCCAAGGGCATCCAATAACACCTGCGTCTGCTGATTCTGCAAGCGATAAAATTCGGACAGTACATCTGGCGAAGCCATGACACAAGTAAATGTAAGCAATTAGAGAGAACAAGACCCTTTCCGTTGACTCGTCGCCAACTGTTGTGGCGTAACAAGACTGCTACGCCACACTGAAGTAGCCGAAAGGCACGCGTTAATCTCACTTAGGCTAGAGAGAGGTCTGAAACAGGATACGTAATAAATGGTAACAAGAAAAGTACGTAGCTGCTATAATACTTAACTTTTAATCCATTATTTGTCTACAGCATTCCTTGATGATACAAGTGAGACTCTATCTTAAAATGGTTAATGGCGCCTTGCTAGGTCGTAGTCATTGACTTAGCTGAAGGCTATTCTAACTGTCTCTCGGCAAATGAGAGAGAGGCTTCGTCAGTGTAGTCGCTAGCAAAGTCGTCGTACAACTGGGGCGAGTGCTATTCCGTATCTCGAGACCTGCCTTGTGGTGGTGCTCGGTCTGCGATCACACAGTGGCGACACGCGGGTCCGACATGTACTAAGGGACCGCGGCTGATTTAAAGCTACCACCTAGCAAGTGTGGTGTCTGGCGGTGACACCACAGTAACCCCTGTCCATATCAAATCTACTAACCACCAGCAACACCTCCGCTTTGACAACTGTCACCCATTTCTTATTAAGAATTCCCTTCTATGGAGCCTATCCATGACTGTCACATCTGCAGTGATGAGTGGTTCCTCTTGAAATATACTGAAGGTCTCACTGAGGCCTTTACAAACTGTAATTATCCTCCCAACCTTGTACAAAAAAAATCTACCATGCCTTATCTTTCCAGTCATCCACCACATCCCAAAGCCTCACTGTCGGTCCACAGAGGAGCATTGCCCTCATAACTCAGTACCACCCTAGACTGGAGCAACTGAATTACATTTTACTGTGTCCAGACTAAGCGCCTGCAACTCTCGCTTCCCGTGAAGCAGACCGGTACAGTGGGCCCCAGACCGAGTAGGGGTCAGCCTGGCCGGTCGTCCCGGAAACACAGACACTTCCCAGAGACCACCAGGGGCGTCCACGGCGCCGCAAAAGGTCGCCACAGCTGCAGACCTCTTTCCTTCCACTCGACACATGACTGCAAATAGAGCCAGCCATATCCATGCGCCAAGCAGTATTTAGGCTGGCGCAGGAGCCTGGACAGGCAGTTCACGCCGAGCGAGCCCACTGGTGTCATCGTAGCCGCTGCGTCATCGTCCACCGCCACCAGCGTACCGGAGCCATCCTCACAGGGCCTCTACTCGTCCTCGGACTCAGGTGATGGCAACGTGGACTCCGCGCCGCTCTTCACGAGACGCTCGGGGCTTGGTTTGGTGAAGTTGTATGGTTACTACAGACAGTTCATGTTTGGAAGAATCTCTGGTTTAGTTATTGGTAGGCTTGGAGGATCAGTCCTACCTCACGAATATTGTTTTGTAAATTTTGAAGAAAGACTTTAGTTTAAATAAAAACGCAATAACTCACACTCTGAGATTTTCCTATCTGCGGACGGCAGATATATTACATTCCCTGCCAGGGTTTTGACTGCCTTTTGTCGTGCCCTGAAATCAGAAATGTCCTGTTATTCTTCAATTTCTCCAGGTGTATTTCATGACGAAATAAATCTTGGGTGAGCAGCCTAGTGTGAGTGTACAAAGGAGACAATATTTCGGCAGTCAACCTTGTTGTCATCATCAGGTGTGCTGATGTACTGCCAAGGGACGGCAGGTATGAGGTATATATCAGATTCCCCCTTCCCCTCCCTCGGGCGCTCCCTCTGCGATCTGTGCCACAGGCGCTCTCTCGGCTGTTGACGTGGGGACGTGCCCACACCATATCCGTAACTCTTCAGATTTCCTGACATACTTGTGAGCTTTGACATGGTTTCCCTGTTTACTAGGGTTCCATTACCTGAATCTCTGGAACTCATCGGCTGGAAATTTGATGAGAAAACCACTGATCTCTTCAGACATGTTCTAACATCAACATATTTTCTATTTGATGGTGACTACTACAAGCAGACCGAAGGTGTTGCTATGGGAAGTCCTCTCTCTCCCATCGTCACTAACATGTACATGGAATATTTCGAGGAAGAAGTCTTGGAGTCAGTGCATCTAAAACCTACCTGTTTCTTCAGATACGTGGACAACACATTTGTTATTTGGCCACATGGAATTGACAAGCTGATGGAATTTCTCACACATCTCAACTCAAGGCACTCTCAACAAGAGAATATCAAGTTCACCGTGGAGGTAGAATCAGATGGGATGCTCCCCTTCTTGGATGTTCTTGTCAAAAGACGAGATGACAGCAGGTGGGGCATAGCGTGTATAGAAAGAAAACTCACATCAACTTATATCTACACGCGGATAGCTGCCACCACCCTGTTCAGAAGAATGGCATGCTAAAAACTCTTGTACACAGAGCTCACGCTGCCTCTGATGAGGACAGTCTCCAACAAAAATTGGCCCATCGGAAGTCCCTGTCTCTGAGTAACGGTTATAAGGAAAGGTAAATCTGGGATGCTCTATGTCTGACACTCATAACACAACCGGCAGAAACTAATGAAGAACCAGTGGAAAACACAGCCATGGCATTCATTCCGTTTCGTGGGGTCTTATCAGGAAAAGTTGGACGCATTTTACACAAATATCAAGTAAAAACCATCTTCTGCCCTCCAACTAAAATCAGAGCAACTCTTGGAAGTGTTACGGATGACCTTGGTTTACGTAAATCAGGGGTTTACAAAATACCAAGCCATGCCAATACATAGGTCAGACAATTCGCACCATTGAAGACCAATGCTGTGAACACCAACGGAAATTACATCAGCCTAATAAGTCTGCAATTGCCGATCATTGCCTGTCAGAACTTTATGGCATGGATTATGACAAGACCAAGGTCCTAACACAAACGTCAACATATTGGGACTGTATCATCAAAGAAGCTATAGTGATCAGAATAAGAAAACCTGAACTGAATTGTGACAGCAGCTATTCCCTTAACCAAGCTTGGGAACCAGCCATTATCTGGATTAAGCAGAAGATAGAAATATCCCATAATGTACTGACTTTGAGGGCAGGGGGAGGAACCTCTGAAACACTGCTGGCAAACCTCCCTGGGCGCGGACCTATGAGGGAACTACCAGATGCTGGGCCACAAGCTGGGCATTGAACCCCGGCACGGACAGCTGAGAGAGTTCCCAGGTGTGGACGGCGGAGGGAGTGCCCAAGGGAGGGGGAATCTGATATATACCTCGTGCCTGCTGTCTCTTGGCAGTACATCAGCACACTTGATGGTGGCAACAAGGTGAATTGCCAAAATATTGTGTCCTTTGTACACTCACACCAGGCTGTTCACTCGAAATTTATTTTGTCGAGAAATGTCCTGGCCACTGTCCTTCCCATCCCTTCCACAGTGGTATGCCACTATCCACTGAACCTACACAATATACTCGTCCATCCCTACACTACCCCTGATTCCAACCGATTACCTTGTGGCTCATATCGCTGTAATAGGCCTACATCCAAGACCTATGCCATACATCCTACCACCACCTACTCCAGTCCAGTCACAAACATCGCCTATCCCAGCAAGGGCAGGGCAACCTGTGAAACCAGTCATGTGATCTACAAGCTAAGCTGCAACCATTGTGACACATCCTATGTGAGCATGACAACCAACAAGCTGTCTGTCCGCATGAATGGCCACCCGCAAACTGCAGTCAAGAGACAACTGGAGCACCTGGAGAACCCTGTTGCTGAGCACGTTGCCCAACACGACATTCTTCATTTCATCCTGTGCCATATAGATCCTTCCCATCAACACCAACTTTTCCGAACTGTGCAGGTGAGAACTCTCCCCACAATATATCCTGTGTTCCCATAACCCTCCTGGCCACAACCTTCTTTAGTCATTGCCCTTACTCACATTGCACCTTCCCTGTTCCCACTTCATTACTACAAAGCCCTCTATACCACCAACATAATCAGTGTCCTTACTTCTCTCCTTTTCTCCTTTTCTGCTACCCAGCCCCCCATTTCCCCACTGCCTCCAGCTAACCTCCCGATTGCACCAAGTTGCCATACCCTGCCTCCACCTTGTCCCTGCATTCTCGCCAGCAGCACTTCACTGTCCCCCACCCCTACCCTGCTATTCCTTCACCTCCTTGTCCCAGCTTTCTCCTTACCCCCACCCAGTTGCCTCTCCCATCGTGCACTACTGCTGCTGCTTGCAGTCTGGCTTCAGCTGCCAGAAACTATGGTCATGTGTGTGAGTTGCATATGTGTGTTTGTGTCTGTCAGTCATCTATTTTTGACAAAGGCCTTGGTGGCCAAAAGCTTATTTTGTGGCAGTCTTGTTGTTGTGCCTGTCTGCTTGTCAGCATCTCCACTATGTGGTGAGTAGCAACTATCCTTTTTGTAATATTGTTACATTCCATCCTCGATTTTCCATTGCTTGAAATTGTGCATGTGAAGGAACTGAAAACTATGTGCTGCAGTGTAGTGCGTATTTTTTAACAAATGTTGGTCCAACCGTTTAATAAAAGGAACTAGGCTTAAGATTATAGAAGATGAGACAACCAGATCAGGTAAGCTGCACCTCTCATCCTGCAGTCTGAGTGACTTGCCATTCCTCTGTAACCTAAGGAAAGCTGGGATTATTTATTTTAGTTTTGTATGTATCTGTTAACAAGTTAACCCCGAGAAGATAAGTGCTGCCCAGTCATTCTGTCTCACAATTTTATGAAATCAGTATCTAATATGTTATCCAAAGATTCCTACTGAGCCTTTTCTTTTTCAGTATTCCATTCCCAGAACTACCAGGTTGTATTCTATTGTATTCCTTTCCTCATTTGTGTCTGTCATAGCCTAACGTTCCCTTTAAAACTCTAAATAACCTCTGGTTCTTTCAATTTTTACAGGTCTCATCTCCTTAATTTCATACATTTCTGCAATTTCTTCAGATTTAATGTGTAGCTTGTAATCTGTAAGTCATGGTCAGGGCCCACATATTCTTCTGGAAATGTCTAGCCATTTCAACCAAACAATGAAAAATCCGGGATGGAATGTGACAATATTATGAAAAGGAAAGTTTGCATTCGCCATATTGCAGAGATCTGAGTCACAGATGGGCACAACAAAAAGACTGTCACAAATAAAGCTTTTGGTCCGTAAGGTCTTCATCCAAAATGGACAACACACACACACACACACACACACACACACACACACACACACACATGACTCCTGTCTCAGGCAACTGTAACCACTGTGGCAACAGTAGCTTGAGACTGCAGTCACGTGTGTGTGTGTGTGTGTGTGTGTGTGTGTGTGTGTGTGTGTGATCTATTTTTCACAAAGGCCTTGTGGGCTGAAAGCTTTATTGACAGTTTTCTTGTTGTGCCTGTTTGTGACTCAGCATTTCCGCTGCATGGTCTTGCCATTAAAAATTGGATTACATGAGTGTAGCAGGTAAAAATAAGTTGATTATTGTAAGAGTAAGAGCAGTGGTATGTTTGAGAGTAGTTGCTTCTCTAATGTAAGTAATTCCCATAAATATCAGTGTGAGCAGAATAGACTACTCATAATTTATTGTTAGCAGTCTTGCAGAAAAATCTTGCATTGGTTGCTTCTCTGAGTTAATGTGTAACTTATGTCAATCCAAACCCTGGAAAACCCATTCTCAGGATTATATTTATGAGATATAATGTCTCAATGCATGATTGATACTGCATAAAATATGTTATCATCAGTAAGAAGACATTGAAGGAGAAAATTTCACCTAACAAGTCTCATTAATATGTATGTTCTGTAATCTGACATTAAAAGTGCTTATATTTGTGTTTGTGTTGTAGGGATATTTTGCAGCCATTGGTCTTATTTGGTGACAATTTTGCACTAAATAGTTATATTATGACTGTTACAGTGAACCACTGTGGGGGATAGAGGCACGCAATGCGGCTATTGCCAACAGCTACTTTACTTGTGCAATCAACCGTGTTGGCACTGAATACTTTCCAAACAAGTTTACCTCAGGTGATGGTCGGGAAGCACACCAGGACTTTGGCCACTTCTATGGTTCAAGTTATGTGGCAGCGCCAGATGGTAGCCGTACACCAGTAAGTAGAACAAGTAAACTAAAAATGCAGTTGTATATTATTCTAATTGCTAATCACTTGTGCAAAGACAATAATAACAATTAGTTGACATTTGATTCCTTCTTATGGTATGTTAATGATATTTGCTTTTGTAACAGTTATAATCCACCTTTCCAACCTGTCATTTCTTCGTTACCGTATTGTAAAAAGTTTCACTGTCTATGTATCTATCTATCTATCTATCTATCTTGGGATTTCTAGTGCCAGTCATCTTTTGGGAGCCACTCTAAAAGTGCCAACAAGTTGAGAAGGTTTCATTGGAGTGAGAAATTTGAGTAGTTTTGCCAAATCAGCATGGAAAATGAGCCTTCAGCCACATTGAAGTGACTCAATGTACTGTGCTCATATAACACAAAACACAAAGTAGGCACCCAGATGCAAAAGTACTGTGTTCAGGCTTTCATCACTGCAGGAAGAATTCAGCATAGCAGCATTGTACCACTCTTCTGCTTTCAGGGAATTCATACATGAGGTACATCTTGGCCATGTCTTGATCAGTAAGCCTATCCGTACTGCTGTATGTCACTGTTTACATACAACTAATACTGCCAAAAAACAGATCTGGGACAGAACTAAGTAGCACTAAATGCAAGCTTGAGGGTGAACAGTGAAATGGACATTACTGTTGTCAACAGCAAGTACCGTGAGTGACTAGACCAAGTTTCTTTCCAAACAAGACAGACAGCAAATACCACTGACATTAACACTGTTGTGCAGATATTTTCAGTTCAACTGAGATAGAAAGATAAATGATAATAAAAAATATCAAATGATATAAATTAGTCTGTAATTGGTCATCAGAGACCATACCAAAATACTTAGAAAATATCCCTGAACTACCTCTGACATTCTGCCAGCGGAGTTGGCAGTTCATGTTGCAGTACATGCACGAACAGCCACCACCAAACAGTGGCCAACCACAAACTTACACTGCTGCTACAAGCGCATTTCGTGACTACTGTATCATCATGCACAGCTGAACAAACAGTATGTTTGTCCTCTCTAGTACTAGTTACGGGGGACTTGAGGTCCAGCATGGCATCAAGTATCGCCATCCTGAACGTATCAATTCCATATTTGTGTGACAGTCATGGGATCTTGTCCAGTGTGATCAGCGATATCGCAGAATGGTGAACAGCAGTCTCAGTAGGCCACAACTGTGCCACTGTCAAAATCAGACAGTGCTGGTAGACATTTCTCCTTTTTACATGAGGAGCGCCATGATCTTCTCACAAAACTTAGCAATTGTACGTGATTTCTGCATATTATCTCCTTAAATACAAAATGCAGAAGGTGTGACTCCTACTCACTTCATGTGATTCTGCAGAAATGCTAATCATTTGGTTATCCAATCATGTAGTACACTACATGCCAGTCTGACATTTGTTGTGCACTGTCTTCATTGTGTTGCACTTTTAATTGCCAGTGGTGTAACTGTGAAATTTCTTTACAAGTGCATACAGTTAATATGGAAATAGTATCTTGTTTTCTATATTGAATCATTTCAATTGCCTGTGGTTAATGAGAAAAATAATTCAAGAATGAAAAGAAAGACAATATTAATTTCATTTATTTTATCTCATTATTACAGAATAAAAGAAAAATAAGCCAGTTTGTGGAATTTTCTTGCACCCTTAGATAGAACAGTGCAGATGAACTAATAAGTCTACAAAAAACTGTGAGGAACAGTGCTGCACATTCATCAAGCAGCAGTGTAAGTTTGTGGTTGGCCACTGTTTGGTGGTGGCTGTCCGTGCATGTAGAAGTCTATTTTGTTGTCATATCGACAGAAAACACTGTGGCTTAGGTATATGACGAGGCTGCTTTCAGCTGTGGTGCTTCCTTTGTATGGATAAGAAGTGGCAGTGACTACACTCTAGTACCAAGTGATGGATATACACTCTTAAAACAAAAAAGTGACCCACCATATAAGAATTATTTGATTGGGACAGATGGAAGATTTTATGTACTTGTACTTGTACAAATGATTGCGATTTCAGAAAAATTGGATGATTTATTCAAGAGAAAGATCTTCGCAAATTGGTCAAGTCAATAACACATTGGTCCACTTGCGGCCTGTATGCAAGCAGTTATTTGGCTTGGCATTGATTGTTAGTCTTTGCAGGATACCTTCCTGAGAAATATTGTGCCAAATTATGTCCAACAGATGCATTAGGTCATTAAAATCCTGAGATGGTTGGAGGACCATGCCCATATTGCTCCAAGCATTCTCAATTGGCGAGATCCCTTTGGTTGTCATCCACAGCATCCTCAGAGCAGAGCAGTATGTCGACACTATTTTAGACCCCATTTTGTTGTCCTTCATGTCGAGCCATCCTGACCTTACATTTCAGCAAGATAATCCCCACCAACATGTGGCAAAAGTTTCTACTCCTTGTCTTCATGCTTGCCAAATGCTATCTTGGCCAGAAAATTCAGCATATCTCTTCCCAATTGAGAATGTTTGGAGTAATCAGCTTGAGATTTTGATGATATAACACACTGACTGGACAGAATTTGGCATGTCCTTCAGAAGGATATCCAACAACTCTATCAATCAATGCCAAGCTGAATAACTGCTTGCAAAGGAACAGATGTGGACCAATGTGTTACTGACTTGCTGAATTTGTGAAGTCTTTCTCTTGAACAAGTCATCCATTTTTTCTGAAACTGTAATCATTTATTTGTCAGCATGTGTGCATCACATCTACTGATTTCCATGCCATTCACATAATTATTTCATGGTGCACCTTTCCTTTTTTTGTTTCAGAGTGTATGTATGAACCTAGGATTACTCACAGAGATCTTACTCAAGACGTTCAAGACTGGTGTGGACTAGGATGTTATGTAGATTGTGTGGGTGTTAATACTGCTTTAGAAGATAAGGGTAGAATTTGGAGTAGGGTGTCCATCAACTAGAGTGTGATGAGAGGTAGCTGAAGCCCTGGCAAATTATGTGGCTTGAGTGATATTGCATGAGAATGGAAGTAAGTTAAGCAATTGATTTAAAGTAGGCATTCATTCATGTCATGAAAAGAAACATGGAAATAAGTCTGTTTCTGGACAAGCTGTGCAAGAGACTGTCTGTTTTTAAAGGTTCTGGAAAAGTAATCAGCATACTTGGGTAAGTCCTTCCCACTGCAGATGTGACATCCTTAGATGTCAAGTTTGTAATGTGAAATGTGTGGTGTCACCGCCAGACACCACACTTGCTAGATGGTAGTTTTAAATCGGCCGCGGTCCATTAGTACATGTCGGACCCGCGTGTCGCCACTGTGTGATCGCAGACCGAGCGCCACCACAAGGCAGGTCTCGAGATACGGAATAGCACTCGCCCCAGTTGTACGGACGACGTAGCTAGCGACTACACTGACGAAGCCTCGCTCCTTTGCCGAGCAGATAGTTAGAATAGCCTTCAGCTAAGTCAATGGCTACGACCTAGCAAGGCGCCATTAGTGACATTGCATGTATCTAAAGAGTCTCACTTGTATCGCCACAATCTCCAGATGTACCAAAAGGATGGATTAAAGTTAAGTATTCCAGAAGCTACGTACTTTTCTTTATAGCATTCATTACGTATCCTGTGTGAGACCTCACACCATCCTGCTTTAGCTTAGCGCGTGCCTTTCGGCTTCCTCTCATTGTGTCTAGGCTGTCTTGTCTAGACACAACAAAATGTATGACAGCTGATGAAATGGAGTAGCAATGGGTGGCCCTGATATGAAAAGAGGTTTTTATTAAGCCATCAGAGAGACAGAAATCAACATCCAAGAAAGTAGCTCAATGAGTGGATGAGAACCATGTAATAGAAATGTGGGACTAGATATTGAGAGTCCAGAGAAGAGAACAGAGGTTGTTCTTCTAATGTCTCCATATCATCTACATCTACATCTACATCTGACGGTGTGTGGCGGAGGGTACCCTTGAGTACCTCTATCGGTTCTCCCTTCTATTTCAGTCTTGTATTGTTCATGGAAAGAAGGATTGTCGGTATGCCTCTGTGTGGGCTCTAATCTCTCTGATTTTATCCTCATGGTCTCTTCGCGGGATATACGTAGGAGGGAGCAATATACTGCTTGACTCCTCGGTGAAGGTATGTTCTCGAAACTTCAACAAAAGTCTGTACCGAGCTACTGAACATCTCTCCTGCAGAGTCTTCCGCTGGAGTTAATCTATCATCTCCGTAACGCTTTTGCGATTACTAAATGATCCTGTAACGAAGCGCGCTGCTCTCCGTTGGATCTTCTTTATCTCTTCTATCAACCCTATCTGGTACGGATCCCACACCGCTGAGCAGCATTCAAGCAGTGGGCAAACAAGCATACTGTAACCTACTTCCTTTGTTTTCAGATTGCATTTCCTTAGGATTCTTCCAATGAATCTCAGTCTGGCATCTGCTTTACCGACGATCAACTTCATATGATCATTCAATTTTAAATCACTCCTAATGCGTACTCACAGATAATTTATGGAATTAACTGCTTCCAGTCGCTGACCTGCTATATTGTAGCTAAATGATAAGGGACAATATCATCAATGACTCTGAGTCGGATGTGAGTTTTAAACTGAAGGGATAGAAACAAACAGGCTGGTATAGGAAAGTACCATGAAAATTTGTTTGTATAATAGATCTTCAAGGGAGAGTAATTATGGGACAATGTATGATTGGTCAAAAAGGTTAGGAAAGAGGTGGTAAGTTTGGTGCAAGGAGGACATAGTAGTGTTCCTTCAAAGCAAGGACATTAAGGACATTCATGGTAATAAGCAAGGAGTTTGATGGTAATGAGACAGGAACTGTGGAAATACATTGGAGGAAGTGGTGTTTTGGATGTATAATTGGAGATAGCAAACAGTTGGTTTGAGATGCTGGAAACACAGCCACTGCAGTTATCTTTAATAGGCTGACCAATGGAGAGACCAGTGTAGTTGAGTTTTTGGAGCTTTGGGAGCAGGTTAATTTACTATCTTCTCTCAGCATTTTATTCATTTCTGTTCCCCTTCCCCTCCCCCATCCCAAATCATGTCAGTTGCCTATTACTCCCTATTCTATTGTTCTTTCCCATCCAAAAGAATGTATGTTCAGTTTTTCCAGTTTTCTTACAGTTTTTGTCACTGTTTTGCTTCATCCTTCTCTCTTGATTTTTGCCACTTCTTTAAATTCATGCTTGTTCTAATAATCTTCTTACAAGTCTCTAACAGCCTTTATTTTATGGCTTCTTTTTCTTTGCTACATCTTTTGTTTCACATTAGACTTTCCTCTCCTCCCATGATGCATCCCATCACCTATTCCTTTAAAAGCCATGCTTTTGTGCTCTCACAACTGAAGTCCCACATCCTGTTCCTCGAATCTCACGTGTCACTAGAAATTACCTGTAAAGCTCTTAACTTCAAATTATCTTTTTTTCGAATATAACATAAGCCTTCCCTACCTCCTGCATTACCGAACACAGCAACTTCTTGCCTACACCCATGTCATTTATGACCTATATACTGCTTTCAGTTTTCTCCCCGGTAAATATCTTTCCCTCCGCAAAATTTTCTAGTAGCTGCTCATCACAGTGCCTTCAATGATATTATCTATCAAACCAGTTACAAACTGCAGCAACAGGCCAAGCGTTGCCTCAAAAGGTGTCAAACTGTCTCCTAACCTACCTTGCCAGTTATATTAAACAATGAAAAATCCAGAATGGATTTACATCAATATGAATACTCGCCACATAGAGGAAGTCTTGAGTGGCAGGCAGCCATATTTAAAAGTTGACTTACTCATCTGGCGAAGTCTCCCATCAGATTCAGAAAAGCACACACACACACACGTGGGCTCACATTCATACATGCACAACTCACACATGCATGGCATCAGTTGTCTCTGGGGGCTGAGGTCTCATGACATCCTTCCTACTCACCTTAATCAGCTTCATACTTACTAATGATTACTTCACACTTGAATGACAGGCCTACAAAGGTTTCAGGGGCATGACAATGGGAGCCAAATAAGCTACAATCTTTTGAGGGCTGTTTAAAGGAGGCCTGTCTGAAATTCATGGTCCTCTAGTCCTTGTGACATTCCTATTGTAAGTCTGCTTCTTCAATGAGATAGGTCTTATTGAACACCAATTAAGTACAAACAAATCACCGAATATGATAGATCCCGACTCTTCTGGAACTAAACAAAAACAAAAATTTCTGGATGTGGATTTTTCTGGAGGGATACTGAATAACTCAAATGTAATTTCTGGAGAACTGCGAAACCCTTGAATACAAAACACTTTCTCTATGTGTGTGTACACACACACACACACACACACACACACACACACACACCATTGGTTCACTTGCAAAAGGCATAATATGTGGTTGAATGGAGAATGGTGACATTAGGGGAATACATATGTCCGTGTGCAAGACAAACCTTGACAGCAGGGAATAAAAAGTCTAAATCATGTCCAGAAAAGAACCAAGTGTGTGGGGTCATTGTTAATAAGTCCACAGGAGGACATGTAGTACACATGAGAAAGCTGAGGGAAGTGAGGCTCAGAGACTTTGCAACAGCCCTTACATCTGATACTGTTGTTTACTACCAACATAACCTGGGGCCAGTATGTGATTGAGTGATTATAATTAAAGTGGAGCTACTCACAGAGGTCCAGTGTGAGCTATAATTATTATATGGCAGTGAAACTTGGTAGGTATTCTAATGTGTTAGTGCAGGACCGATTTATACTGGAAAAAACATTAGTTCCAGTTTTGGTTACCACGTGCAAATCCAGTACTTTGAGTACAAGAAAGAAATATGGAAATCTTTCCATATGTAACAGATTATGAATGGGGCATGGCCAGGAAAGATCAAACAAGTGAGACAGGCATAATGTTGATGTTATTATTAACCACCAGTTACACAGTTTGTTTGATATGAGCACTGGAGATGTCAATGAGAGGCTGCATCTATAAAACAGTGTGATCAACAGTTGCTCACAGCAGTTTTGGTGGAATCTGAGCAATGTGTTCTTGTGTATTGGTCTTCAAGTCAGGTAGAGACTGAATGTGTCCCCAGTACACGTGTTCTTTTTGATACCCCAGAGCCAAAAGTCACATGGATTCAGATCAGATGATCATGCATGCTATGCTTCTGGAAAACCTCTAGAGATAACAAGTTTATGGATGGTCGCAGTAAACAGATATTTCATTGGGCGAGCTATATGAGAAGTTACCCCATCTTGCATGAAAACAGTGGTTTCCACATTGTTGCACTCTTCCAAAGCAGGAATCACATGTTGTACAAGGAGGTCTCGATAATGTGCAGGTGTCATGGTATGCCTCACAGAACATCTGGCCATATTCTGTTCAAAGAAGAACAGAGCAAGAATAAAGGTGCTTGTGAATTCATACACACAGTCACATGTGGTAAGGGCAACGGCTCTTCACACACAACACACAGTTTAACAGTACACCAAATCTGGCAGTTCTGTGCATACCTCCCATGGAGTAAAATGTGCCTCATCACCCCCACAGAATATTGCCCGGCTACATGTCATCAATTTCGATCGATGCAAGAAATAAAGAGCAGATTCAGAATGTTGCTGTGGATCATGAGGTTTCAGATACTGCACCATCTGAATCTCATGGGGGCATATGCTGCATGGTCAGTTACAGCAACAGCAACCTTGTCAATAAGTTCCACTAGGATAGGACATCTTCCTTTCCCAAGTCAATGACAGCCCGATGACTGCATCTCATAGGCAGGTGTCAGTGACATCGGGCAGCAAGTGGTAGTGGGCGAGTAGGTCCGCTCATGATCGGTTCCGTTACATCAGCAGCAGTGAACTTCCGTGTTATAGCATGATGCAGCCCCAGTTCTAGTTCCATATGCTGTGTGCTGTATGTACAAATATCAGAATTGTTGGCCACTGTCAGCTTGAAGGCAGTGATCAGGTGATACTTAAGTGCCTTTTCCTGCAGCAGAACACTTAAATCTGAGCTGGTATCTATCAAGAATTTGCATCCTGGCTTACAGTCAGTGAGATACAGGCAGGTAGAGGAACAGACCGGCGCATTGACTTCTGCTTGGCGCTTAACATTTCTGTATTCACATGGCACATTGGACTTATGGGTTTGATCCCTGAATCACTGATGATACCTGCATGTGTTCTTGACTTTGGCATCATTGTAATGTGACGTGTCGTGAGTGGTGTGGCCCTGCGATTCCCATCAGGAATTACTTTTAAGAATATGACCAGTGAGGAGTTTACTCAGTTGATTAGACAGAGCATCAGTTTTGCTTCTCAAGCTGTCATTTGATTATTGCTCCAGTGTTGTCACTTTTTTTTTGAAAACTTGTCGCAATCAGGTTCGTTTCTGTTGCAGTGTTGTTGAACACAACAGTAACATTGGTTCCAGAAGTGGGCACAATAACGTCTTGTATCCTGTCAGCCAGTGTGGTGACTTCGTCCAAGGACATCTAGGTTTGAGAGGCAATTATCGCTTTCACTTGCTCTGGCAACGTACTGCTCCATATTGTGTAGTAGTAGTGTGTCGCACTGTGTGAGTGTCCACTTTGCTTTTTAAGTGACGTAAGTATTGTAGTGGTTTCTTGCCACCGATGTCTTCTTGCATGAGTGCCTGTCACACTCTCTTCTCTTGAGAGGCAGACACTCTTGTGTATTAATTCTGACTTCAGTTTCGAATATGTGTCCATGTTCAGTGATGCTGTTATTATATCTTGTACTTCTGCTGTGAAACTGTGGTCAATTTTACTTACCACCAGGTTGACTTTAGTGATGTCCATCATTACGCCAGAACATTTGCTTCCCCTTGCACAAACCAGAGAATTGGACTGGTAGGCCAGCTCTGTGAAAGTCATACAGCTGATCTTGACATGTTATACATTTCTTCATTCAGTATTTTATTACAGCAAGTTGATGTTTTCTCATTGCAATCCATTCGTCTGAGCTACGATCACGACACAGTCACCACTGAAGGTCATCTTATAGGCCTTTAAGACTGACACTAAACTGCTTTGATATGTGGGCATACAGCATGCAGCAAATGCGAGTCTTATTCTTTCTTCCATATTAAAAAACTCTCAAGTATGTAAAGGAAAGTCACATACGTTGAGAACGGGAACATTTATTGGAAATGAAAAGGATAAATAACTTGTAGCTATAACAATGAAATAATATATTACAAACTAAAAACACATAATTCAATAGTGTTTCTTCTTAGGCACAGAATAAGTGCGCACGTCAGTGTCCCAGGCGGTGATCGCACGAACTTCTTTGATGTAACTTGGCAGTTGCCACATTTACATTATTCCTATTACTTTCGGTATGTAAAAATTGTGTCTCTCTAACTCCTCATCTTAAAGTCCGACCTGTTAATGTTCTTCTTTGAGGCGCAATAAAGGACATTGTAGCTACTCAAACTAAAGGTACTGATTGTAGCTACTCAAAACGAAGATACTAAAAATTAGGAACAGTCTAAATTTTGTGGTGACAGTGTCAAATGAACGCAAGAGTTAGTTCTGTTTACTCGTGCACCAAAGCGGGTGAAAAAATATACTAATACACAATGTTTGTTGTTCCCAAAGGCTTCGATACCATGTTTCATTTTCCACTGTTCACAACATCCGTGACGTAGCAGTTGCGACACTGTAGCTGTACAGTATGCGTGTATTACTGCAAGTAAGCTGTCTGTAACATTTAAACATGAACATCCATAGAATGCAACTTCATGAAACGTTGTTACTTTCATGTGTCATTTCTACCATAGCACCTGTTTATTACATATGGTAGAAGTTGATAGCAGCGTCAGAGACAAAGGAAAACTTTTCTCATCTGTGTTTGCATGTGTATGTCTACTTCCTCTTCTAATTGCACTCCTTCGACATGCTACAAATATGTAGATTCATTAACTAGATTCCTATTTTGCTCCTATAACATGCATATATAGCTATTATTTTATGATAAATATGGATGGGCTTATGTGGATAACACTGATATTTGAGAAACACAACATTTATGTTCTGTAGCTGAGGAGGCATCACCATTTTTTAAATACTAATTTTCCAGCTAATCTTACTTACCTCTCTTGAGTAAGACAGATAGTTCACAGGCTTCAGTGAATAATGGTAGGGGGAAGACAATGTTGTTACCCTGAAGCATTAATGGTCCTGTAATCCTAACATTTTCACTAAGAGGTGAAAGTTGCTCTGAGACTGCTGTGATGTTTACAAAAAGTGACATTCCTAATAGAAAACAGGCTGGAACAACATATAGCATTTTTGTCTACAACTGAAACAGCTGTTAATACAAACAGTAGCCATAATTGGTGTGGTTCTTTTATCTGGTTTATTCTATTAAGGAACTGCTAAATAAAATGAAACACTCCTTTCAACTACTGTAGAAATTGTAACACACATCAGATAAATAAGACTGTTTTGGTACAAATTTTAATGTGCCCGATTTACATAAATAAAATGACAGAATTTGTGAAGTACTGAAATCAAATGCACACAACTACAAATAAACAGTATTACTTTATAAAACAAAGAAATAGTCTCACCTGTCCAACATATGCTCCAGTTTCTCAAGTACAAGACTGAAAAGTACAGCTTCCTTAGATAAGTGAAATCTGGATATAAATTCAGAATCGGTGTCATCTCACTTTCTTCTCCTTCCTCATTCTCATGTACAGTACAGGCAAAATCCCACCATTGCTGTCTGCAACTGCATCAGCAGTTGTTCCTGCCATCTTGAAAGATTAAGCTCACAAACCAGCCAAAAATCACCAGTTAAGTTATCCCTAGTTTATTCTCCAGTTAGGTGGTATTCTGGGTTCATACAAAGTGGTTCTTACACTATTCTCAGAATAGAGCTTAACCAGCTGCTAACTGGAGATTGTAAAACCAATCCTATGAATGTCCACATTGCTATTACCACAGCCATCTGCACTAATAGAGGTAGCCATGCTATTACTGTCTGTATGCTAAGCTTGCACTGGTCTACATTCACATCTATACTCTGCAAACCATTGTGAGGTGCATGCAACAGGTTATGTCCCTTACCAGTTATTAGGGTTTCTTCCTATTTCATTCAAGTAAAGAGTTCAGGAAGAATGATTGTTTGAATGCCTCTGCATGTGCAGTATTTATTCTAATCTTATACTCACAATCCCTATGTGAGGGATACATAGGGGCTGTAGTATATTCCTAGATTAATCATTTAAAGCTGACCCTTGAGACTGTTAATAGACTATCTTGATAAAGTTTACGTCTGTCTTCAAGAGTCTTCCAGTTCAGTTCCTTCAGTATCTTCATAACACTCTCCCATGGAGTAAACAAACCTGTGACCATTCGTGTTGCCCTTCTCTGCATACGTTCAGTATCCCCTGTTAGTCCTATCTGGTACAGGTCCCACACACTTGAGCAATATTCTAGGAAGTTTACAGTCTCCTTTTCCGAAACTGAACCTATGTGCTCATTCCATTTTATACACCCACAAAGTGTTACATCCGGTATTTGTGTAAGTTGGCAAATTCCAACAGTGACTTATTGATATTATAGTCATAGGCTACTATGTTTTTTCGTTTTGTGAAGTGCACAGTTTTACATTCTGAACATTTAAAGCAAGGTGCCAATCTCTGCACTATGTTGAAGACTTACCAAGATCTGACTTATCTCTCAGATAGCATTTCATTATAGATAACTACATCATCTGCACAGAGCCTGATTTTACTGTTAATATTGTTTGCAAGGTCATTAATATATAACATGAACTGCAATGGTCCCAACACACTTCTACATCTGATGATGAGAACATGCTATGTCCTTCGTACCAAAATGTTGTCAGTCTGGTCACAAAATTCACTTGATACCCTCATGTGATTGCACTTTTTGCTATAAGCATAGGTTTGGTACTCAGTCAAATGCTTTTCAAAAATCAAGAAATACTGCAGCTACCTGGTTGCCTTGATTCAAATTTTTCAGTATGTCATGTGAGAAAAGTGAGAGTTGGGTTTCACATAATTGATATTTTCGAAATCCAATGCTGGCTGGCATTCAGGTCATTCTGTTCAAGATACCTAATTAAGTTTGAGCTCAGAATATGTTCTAAGATTCTACAAAAATTAATGTCAAGAATACTGGGTGGTAGTTTTGTTAATCAATTTTGCTAGCCTTCTTGTAGACAGGTGTGACATGTGCCTTTTTCCAAGAACTGGGCACAGTTTTTCGTTCAAGGGATCTACGATAGATTATAGTTAAAAGAGAGGCTAACTCAGCTGGAAATTCAGTATAGAATCTGAATAGGGATTCCATCAGGACCTGAAACTTTGTGCAGTTTCAACAATTTCTGTTTTTTCTCAACATCACTGACACTAATACTTACTTCATTCATCTTTTCAGTGGTATGAAGATTAAATTGGGCCAATTCTCCAATTCTCCTGGGTTTTCCTTTGTAAAGAAACATTTGAAAGCGGAGCATTTCAGCTTTTGCTCTGCTATCCACAATTTCAGTTCCTGCCTCATTCACTAGGAACTGTACACTAACTTTTGTGCCACTAACAACCTTTAAATCTGAAAGATCACTTGACAATAGTCTTCTAAGATAGTAATTGAAGGCATCATGCATTGCTCTCTTGACAGTCAAATACGTTCCATTCAGCAACTGTCTAACAGTATGTCCTTCATTCTGACCCATTAGTATTCTTCTAGGCATACCCTAAAACAAATATAGTTTCTGCACAATAAAGGAAGTCATAGTCATTCAGAATGAAAAAATTAAAAATTAGGAAATTACTTTAAAGTTTCTGGTAATGGCAGCAAATGGTCACATTGTTACTCTTACAGAAAAGTAAATGAAATAATGGCACCAATATACAATGTTATTTACATACTTCGCTACTACAACATGCTGATTTTCACTTGCTGACATCATCATCAACCAAGCAGTTATCGTATTGTAGGTGCCTGGTATACATGTTTTACTGCAAATGAACCGTGTAAACATAAAAGCCCTTAGGATCTGATTTCCTGAAATGTTGTTACTTTCGTCTATCGTTTCTACCGTAGCGCCTGATGGTTGTGCAGGGCAGGTGTTGGTAGCTCTTCAATTTTCAGTGTTCAGGTATTGGAGATTTTAAAGTGTGATAGAGAATGTAACATCAGTGTTATGGATGTGAAAGCTTCTACTTCCTTTTACCACTCATAACAACTACATACACACATTAATTTTTCTTTGTGCACATCTGTGGCAAAGTACTTTTGGGTTATATAAGAATTATTGGCCTCCTTGTACAGTTAATATTAAAATATTGTGATAAATCTTCTGGAAAAATGTTCTAAAATTTATAGAAACATGAATAGGTAAAATAGAGTGCAAAGGTAAATTTAAATACGTTGAAGAAAGTATACAATAGCATGGACAAGAAATATTTGCAGTAGATCTAAGAGTTAAGAAATGGAAAGAGAGTACGATTTGACAGAGAATATTTACAACAATAAATGCACATATTGTAAAACTAAACTGAAACACACTACCACAGTGGTATGACCAATATGGTTATATGAATGTGGGAGCCTAACAATGAACTCTAATGTGGACAGAAACAGAACGGGTGCAATATAAACTACAGATGGTTGGAAAATGAGAAGTAATGAGGAACTCTACAAAATACAGAAAAGATACCAAATGTAATGCTAAGCAAAGATTAATATTTTTGTGGATACTTCTCCTGAATGGATGAATGAAGAAAAAAAGCTAGCGAAACAAATATTATTTTATTCTGATTTGATCCATTATAAATGGTTCTGAAAGCCTGCGACTGTGAAAACAATAGGTTTGTTTATAAATAACCCATCTGCTACCAGTCATGATTTTCTTTATTTTATTTATTTATAGAAATGACATAACAAACACAAAAAATGCACTTGGAAATGGGAATCATTTCCCGAAACGCAGCATGTGAAAAATAAAATAAAGAAAATCATGACTAGTAGCAGATGAGTTATTTATAAACAAACCTATTCTTGTATTTCTGGAAGAAGAAATCAGTGATAGCATGGATTACAGAAGCAAGGAAAGAATAAGAAAGAAACAACACTAAAGAATCAGAAATAACAGAAAGAAACCTTTTTAAGAAAAAAAAATACTAAACTTGGAAGGCTTTCAAAGCAGAATAAGAAACTGGGAACAACGTGGAGAGAAGAAAGGAAAAGAGACGTGGGGGACAAATGAGGGAGTACTGGAAAAATAGGAAACAACAACAAAGAAAGAACAGGAATTGAGAGGTTTTTACATGATCCTAGCTGGGAAATAAGGAAATAGAAAAAATGCAATAGCTATAATTTTTTTAGAATTAATGTCTTTCTGTGAAAGTGACATGAGATATGTAATGTTAACAATTCCAGAGAAGGAAAGTTGCCACTCACCTTATAGCGGAGATGCTGAGTCACGATAGGCACAACAAAAAGATTGACACAATTGTAGCTTTCGGCCATAAAGGCCTTAGTCAGCAGTAGACACACATACTACACATGGGCGTGGGCGCGCGGGCGCGGACGCGCGCGCACTCACACACTTACACTTACACTCACACACACACACACACACACACACACACACATGTCTGTAGTCTCATATTGATTCAGCTGGCCAGTTATTTCATTTATAGAATAATGAAACATCCAATTGTGTTGAGATGTGTAGTAATTCTGTATCGTATTCTCTACTTCACAAATCTTGGTCTCTTGGATTCCATAGGGCATAGACAATGAGTATATGCTAGAAATATATGGTACCCTATTGCCCTAGAGGCTGTTTTTATACTTGTGATATCTGCAGTCTCCTTCTTAACATACCTTCCTCAAAACTATTCGGATAGGAACTTCACCTCCCCCCATGAACCATGGACCTTGCCGTTGATGGGGAGGCTTGCGTGCCTCAGCGATACAGATAGCCGTACCGTAGGTGCAACCACAACGGAGGGGTATCTGTCGAGAGGCCAGACAAACGTGTGGTTCCTGAAGATGGGCAGCAGCCTTTTCAGTAGTTGCAGGGGCAACAGTCTGGACGATTGACTGATCTGGTCTTGTAACACTAACCAAAACGGCCTTGCTGTGCTGGTACTGCGAACAGCTGAAAGCAAGGGGAAACTACAGCCGTAATTTTTCCTGAGGGCATGCAGCTTTACTGTATGGTTAAATAATGATGGCGTCCTCTTGGGTAAAATATTCCGGAGGTAAAATAGTCCGCCATTCGGATCTCCGGGGGGGACTACTCAAGAGGATGTCGTTATCAGGAGAAAGAAAACTGGCGTTCTACGGATCGGAGCGTGGAATGTCAGATCCATTAATCGGGCAGGTAGGTTAGAAAATTTAAAAAGGGAAATGAATAGGTTAAAGTTAGATATAGTGAGAATTAGTGAAGTTCGGTGGCAGGAGGAACAAGACTTCTGGTCAGGTGACTACAGGGTTATAAACACAAAATCAAATAGGGGTAATGCAGGAGTAGGTTTAATAACGAATAGGAAAATAGGAATGCGGGTAAGCTACTACAAACAGCATAGTGAATGCATTATTGTGGCCAAGATAGATACGAAGCCCACGCCTACCACAGTAGTGAAAGTTTACATGCCAACAAGCTCTGCAGATGATGAAGGAGTTGAAGATATGTATGATGAAATAAAAGAAATTATTCAGATTGTGAAGGGAGACGAAAATTTAATAGTCATGGGTGACTGGAATTCGAGTGTAGGAAAAGGGAGAGAAGGAAACATAGTAGGTGAATATGGATTGGGGGACAGAAATGAAAGAGGAAGCCGCCTGGTAGAATTTTGCACAGAGCACAACATAATCATAGCTAACACTTGGTTTAAGAATCATGAAAGAAGGTTGTATACATGGAAGAACCCTGGAGATACTAAAAGGTATCAGATAGATTATATAATGGTAAGACAGAGATTTAGGAACCAGATTTTAAATTGTAAGACGTTTCCAGGGGCAGATGTGGACTCCGACCACAATCTATTGGTTATGAACTGTAGATTAAAACTGAAGAAACTACAAAAAGGTGGTAATTTAAGGAGATGGGACCTGGATAAACTGACTAAACCAGAGGTTGTACAGTGTTTCAGGGAGACCATAAGGGAACAATTGACAAGAATGGGCGAAAGAAATACAGTAGAAGAAGAATGGGTAGCTTTGAGGGATGAAGTAGTGAAGGCAGCAGAGGATAAAGTAGGTAAAAACATGAGGGCTAGTAGAAATCCTTGGGTAACAGAAGAAATATTGAATTTAATTGATGAAAGGAGAAAATACAAAAATGCAGTAAGTGAAGCAGGCAAAAAGGAATACAAACGCCTCAAAAATGCGGTCGACAGGAAGTGCAAAATGGCTAAGCAGGGATGGCTAGAGGACAAATGTAAGGATGTAGAGGCTTATCTCACTGGGGGTAAGATAGATATTGCCTACAGGAAAATTAAAGAAACCTTTGGAGAAAAGAGAACCACTTGTATGAATAACAAGAGCTCAGATGGAAACCCAGTTCTAAGCAAAGAAGGGAAAGCAGAATGGTGGAAGGAGTATATAGAGGGTCTATACAAGGGTGATGTACTTGAGGACAATATTATGGAAATGGAAGAGGATGTAGATGAAGATGAAATGGGAGATATGATACTGCGTGAAGAGTTTGACAAAGCACTGACAGACCTGAGTCGAAACAAGGCCCCCGGAGTAGACAACATTCCATTAGAACTAATGACAGCATTGGGAGAGCCAGTCCTGACAAAACTCTACCATCTGGTGAGTAAGATGTATGAGGCAGGTGAAATACCCTCAGACTTCAAGAAGAATATAATAATTCAAATCCCAAAGAAAGCAGGTGTTGACAGATGTGAAAATTACTGAACTATCAGTTTAATAAGTCACAGCTGCAAAATACTAACGTGAATTCTTTACAGTCGAATGGAAAAACTAGTAGAAGCGGTTCTCGGGGAAGATCAGTTTGGATTCCGTAGAAATATCAGAACACGTGAGGCAATACTGACCCTACGACTTATCTTAGAAGCTAGATTAAGGAAAGGCAAACCTATGTTTCTAGCATTTGTAGACTTAGAGAAAGCTTTTGACAATGTTGACTGGAATACTCTCTTTCAAATCCTGAAGGTGGCAGGGGTAAAATACAGAGAGCGAAAAGGTATTTACAGTTTGTACAGAAAGCAGATGGCAGTTATAATAGTCGGGGGGACATGAAAGGGAAGCAGTGGTTGGGAAGGGAGTGAGACAAGATTGTAGCCTCTCCCTGATGTTATTCAATCTGTATATTGAGCAAGCAGTAAGGGAAACAAAAGAAAAATTCGGAGTAGGTATTAAAATTCATGGAGAAGAAATAAAAACTTTGAGGTTCGCCAATGACATTGTAATTCTGTCAGAGACAGCAAAGGACTTGGAAGAGCAGTTGAATGGAATGGACAGTGTCTTGAAAAGAGGATATAAAATGAACATCAACAAAAGCAAAACAAGGATAATGGAATGTAGTTTAATTAAGTCGGGTGATGCTGAGGGAATTAGATTAGGAAATGAGACACTTAAAGTAGTAAAGGAGTTTTGCTATTTGGGGAGCAAAATAACTGATGATGGTCGAAGTAGAAAGGATATAAAATGTAGACTGGCAATGGCAAGGAAAGCGTTTCTGAAGAAGAGAAATTTGTTAACATCGAGTATTGATTTAAGTGTCAGGAAGTCATTTCTGAAAGTATTTGTATGGAGTGTAGCCATGTATGGAAGTGAAACATGAACGATAAATAGTTTGGACAAGAAGAGAATAGAAGCTTTCGAAATGTGGTGCTACAGAAGAATGCTGAAGATTAGACGGGTAGATCACATAACTAACGAAGAAGTATTGAATAGGATTGGGGAGAAGAGAAGTTTGTGGCACAACTTGACCAGAAGAAGGGATCGGTTGGTAGGACATGTTCTGAGGCATCAAGGGATCACCAATTTAGTATTGGAGAGCAGCGTGGAAGGTAAAAATCATAGAGGGAGACCAAGAGATGAATACACTAAGCAGATTCAGAAGGATGTAGGTTGCAGTAGGTACTGGGAGATGAAGAAGCTTGCACAGGATAGAGTAGCATGGAGAGCTGCATCAAACCAGTCTCAGGGCTGAAGACCACAACAACAACAACAGGAACTTCATCTTCAACACTTGCCTAGTTCTCACCACCAACCTGGCTTTGTTTTGTTTTCTCCCTAGCCTCCTCCTTTGTTTTCTCCCTCCCTCTTTTTATCACTCATTTTATTTACCCTTTGTTTCATTTCTCGAGCATTTACTATTTCTTTTTCCTATGTATTACTGTATTCCTTCTACCAAACACTTGCAATATGAGCAAGGATGTAAATTATTGCCCGCTGAATGTTGTCTTCCCATGAGAATTTAAAATTCCCAAAGAAAATAACTGATGGGATACAAAAACATCAAAATCTGAGAAGGCAGATGTAGGGAAGAGAGCTGTAAAGTCATATTTCATTTGCAAGATAAATTTTTATATTTTCAATAGTAAATGTACAATGGTGCATAAACAATTATTTAAAAATTAGTTCCTTCTTCACATTTGCTTGTCAGTGTTACACTGCAGGAAACGCATCATCGTGATAAAATATAGTGTGATCAGAGCTCACACAGAAAGTTTTAAATGCTCGTCTTTCCCACATGCTGTTTGAGAGTGGAATGGTAGAGAAATAGCTTGAAAGTGGTTTGATGAACCCTTTGCCAGGCACTTAACTGTGAATAGCAGAGTAATCATGTAGATGTAGAAGAAGATGTATTGCATGTGGTAAATTTCTCGGGGGAGGAGGGGAAGACATTTCTGTAATGTAGAGCTTATGGAAAATAAGTTGGGAATTGCGCAGAAACACATTTTCTTTCAGACAGATGCAGAATCACATTTGGTGCTGTTTCAGTGATTGCTATGTGAAGGTGCACATATTATTCTCACGGCCTGCAACTGAATAGGGGTAGTAAGGAAAAGGTAAAAGGTACCACAATTCAGAAAGTTAATATTATAGGAAATTAAACTGACAGAGTCTCCCAGTCCATCTTATAAGAATAGACGGAATGGTGAAATCAGCTTGCTTGATCAGAATATTAGGGGGGAGGGGTCAAGAAATGAAGTATATTATTTTGTAATTTGCCTGGAAGATCTTAGTAGCTGGAAAGACATTGATTTCATTTTTGTGTCTGAACACAATATAAGCACAGGGATAGAAAATCTTAATGTAAGTGGTTATAAAGTGGCTGAAAATTCATATAGATCTAATATGGATAAGGTACAAATTGTCACAAAAAATGAATACAAATACAGAAATGTAGAAATAAGTAAATTCGTTATAGATCTGGATATAGATGCATGTGTTTGTGAGATAATATTGAGAAATATAATACTTGTGATTTTGATAGTATATAGCTGCTGGGTAATCAGGAAATTTTCATGAAAAAATTTGTGTTTAATGTGATATCAGTCAGACGGGAAAAGGGATAATATGTAGTGATTTTAATGTAAATTTCTTGAAGGAATCTGACAGGAAAAGCTATCTGAAGGTGTTGTTAGCCACTTGTAATTTCATATCAGTCATAAATTTCTCTACCCGAGTTACTGAAGATAGTACATCCTCACATGTAACGTATTCATACAACAAGCATAAGTTAAAAAGATGAATGCCTTTCTGTGATAAACAGATTGTCAGATCACAGTGCACAGTTTGTCACATTATATAACTTAGCGCCTGCACAGTTCATAAATACAATTAAGAAAAGGGCGAGGCTGATTAATGATGAAACAACTGAAGATTTTAAAGAAAGGTTAAAAAATTTTGAATGGCGTTCAGTCTACAATGAGCTTAATGCTATCTCTAAATTCAACATACTTTGTACTGAGTTTGTATCCCTTTCTGAAAGTAGTTTTCCTGCAATATTGGGAGCTCATTAAAAAACTTTTCACATAAGTATCAGAGTATCTTCATAACAGAAAAGGTATGTCTATAAAGTGATCAGAACAAGTAACGATTCAGAAATACTTTCATATTATAAACAGTACTGTAACATACTAAGAACAATTGTAAAAAAAAAACAGGAACATGCTCATTTTCTCTAAAATCAACAGATCAGACAATTAAATTAAATCAGTTTGGAATGGTGTTAAAAGAGAGACAGGGAAAGAAAAATGGAACATGACATTATTACTGTCAGGGAGAGCAGAAGCATTGTAAAAGACAGTTCATGTGTTGCAGATATTTTTAATAATTACTCTTTTAAAATAGATGAGAAAATTGGTGCAAACAGCTCAGAAGAAAAAGCAGGAGAGTAGACCAAAGAAGAAATACAGACATCATTTGGTGAAATAAAAATTAATCTCACATTTGAAATAAGAAAGATCATGACACTAAAAAGTAACAGTTCATATGGAGCGAATACTATGTGCGATAAGACCATAAAATATTGTGGCCTTGCAATGTGGATTGTTCTTAGTCAGTTATGAAATGCATTGTTTATTCAAATTTTTTCAGACAGATTAAAATAGGCCACTGTTAGGCCTCTTTATAAGAATGGTGACTACACAGTGGTCAATAACTATGCCCATCGTGACTCCTTACATAATTTTCTGAAATTTTTGAGAAGGTAATTGCTATAATCTTGTACATCACATGTGGATACCCGCCACAGCACCAGATGGCTTGCACACTAGACTCAAATATTCTGCCAGATGTATGTGCACGGGCCAGCCACCAGAGGCTGCTGACAACTTGTGTGTATGGCACGGCACCTGCTATGCAGTCTGCCTGAGCTCTCCTCCATATAAGGACAGTGCAGCAATTGCCTATCCTCAGATTGCGTCCTATGTACTGTTTCTGTGTTTTTGTTTATCTGAATGTGAAAAAATATACTTTTGTTCTTAGTGACGATACTATTTGTAGTGTCTAGCATTACAACAGTAATGTACTCCAGGGTTGTCACAGGCCACATAGTAATTTGATACTTAGTCAGTGAAAGCATGGATTTCAAAAAGGCCACTCTACTGAGACATCTATTTATACATTTACTGATGACACAATAAAATCTTGAAATGATAAAATATCACCACTTGGGATCTTCTGTAACTTACTGAAGATATTTGACAGTGTCACTCATAGAATTCCATTAGAGAAAGTAAGTTTTTATGGAATAAATAGTTCAGCACATACCTGGTTTAGTTCTTACTTAAGAAAGAGAATGAATAAAGTTACAATAGGCTGTCTGAGTAGTACAAAGAGGATGCCATATCATCTGCATGGAGAGAAATTACAATGGCAGTCCCACTGTTTAATCAATCCCTCACAGCTGTTCATGCCATATGTTAATGAACTACTGTACCATTTTATTTGAATCAGGAAGCTGAAATAGTCCCATTTGCAGATGATAAATACATTGCTATGAAGCCAAACAAAGAAACATCAACAGACAATTTACACTTCCCGACAAAAAAGTGCAACACCCAGAAGGGTAAGAGGAAATGAAATGAACGGGTTGAAATAGCTTGTGATGTTATTCCACTGATTACAAATAGAGTCAGATTTACAAAGTTCTTGGCAGTATGAGCCACTTATCAGTACAATGTTGCACACTTTCTGGTCTGGATGCATGCACTGATTTACTTGTGAATATTCCCATGAAATCGTTGTGGTATTAAGCACAGCTTTTACTTTGGATGGTAATTTTGTAGTCTGCCTGCTGCTAGTCTCTGACCAATCATGTAGGATGACACAGAATGTTGCAGGGAATTCATTACTTGTTCTTGGATGGTAGGTGTAGGTGTAGGTGTGAAGGAGTTACGATGTGCTCGGTGCACAGTCGAGCAATCCTCTCTTTTGGTGGTCAGCCGTGATTGACTAGAACCTTGACAATGAGTATGCTTGTCCTGACATTCCCATGCAGTCTGACATTGGGTCACTGTAACATCCAAATAGGCCACAAATTTAGATAGTACATGATTTGACTACCCTGTCAAATGGAGACCTACAATGAGGCATCCTTCCAAGTCTGTCAGGTGCTGATAATGCTACCTCACATGGGTATGTGACATCTCCATATCCTTCATAGTGACCACTCAATATCTGACGCTGTTTATGCCCCTTATATATTGTACCAGTCCTAGTAAGAACACTAAACACGGACAACATTACTGTAGCTTGATGACAATCTTACCTTTCACAGAGAAGTGCATACCTCTTTCCTGTCACTTACAAGTATTATTGCTGTTTGTGAGCTCCAAACACACAATGATTGTTGTTAAGAGATAGAGAATATTAAAAGAGAACTATTGTTTGTCTCTCATGTGTTTAATCAGAATATCACAAATACATCAAAAAATATGGTTTTGCCTCACAACAAGAATTGCCCTTTGAAATGGGAAGAATCTTCCGTTTCAGAAAAGTTGAGAAACACATCATGCAAAATGGTCAAGTTGAGAAACACATCATGCAAAATGGTCCAGTCTTTTACTGGAATAGGAACTATTAGGTATCAGAATGCTGGCTGTTCTCTGCTTAACACTGCAGTACCTTAAAAAAAAAGGTAAATCTAGTATCCCAGTCTGCCAATTTTGACAGCCGGTCAGAAAGCATGGATGCAGACAACAGCTGCTAGGTGGCGCCCCTACAATCTGCAAGGGTTGCTGTCATCACCACAGCGCTATGTGGGGGCCATGGCCACTGCACCAGCCTATCAGTGCTCACAGTGGTCCTATGAAGCCTGCAGTGCCAGAGCTCATACTGCAGCCGTGTTCCAACAGCGCTTCATGATTGTATCTCCATTCATCGTTGCTCTGGTCATTGATAGTTATTACATCCTGGTATCCAATTTGGTTGTGCTCTCTGGTATTGGTATTTTGCCATGTGGTCTGTGTTGTCAGTCATCCCTGTTGTGTGTGTCAGCATTGTACTGGCAGTTCTCTGTTGATGCCATCAGCCAGTGCACTCCGGTCTCATTTGGTTCCAGCTACTAGATTAGATGTGATACAGCTTGCTTCAACTCTGTATCATTACTAATAGAACATTATATTTCTAGACAATAGAAACTTCCTGTCACAAGCCAATACAATGTCTCCCATGAGGTGCTAAGCAAAACATACAAATCTGGCTTGTTAAATAATTATAAATTAGTTTTTAGAATGATGATCATTGTTTTGGGCAAATTGTGTATATCACTCGTTTGCTTTCTAGGGTCTTTCAAGAGTGAGAGATGGTCTCCTTGTAGCAGAGCTAGATCTTAATCTCTGCAGGCAAATGATAGATTCATGGGGTTTCAGGGTAAGTACTTCAAATAATAGGCAAAAAATGTCTTATGACTGAGTACAGCAAAAATTTCATATCACCCGTGTGCCTTGTTGTCTGCATTTTCAGATGACACAGCGACTGAGGGAGTATGCGGATTGGTTGAGTGCAGCTTCAGATCATGGTGCAAACCATTAATTTTTTTAATGATTGCAGCAGAGTAAGGCTGCAGCATCATTTATGGCAGCTGACAGTGTTCCACTTCAGCACTGTGATTTGAGGAAAGTGCATTATTGCACTCTTTTTTAAATGTTACAGCTAAAACGTTTGAACAAAATATATATATATATATCAGGGAGACACTTTTCAGTATCAGTAAATTTAAACTTAGCTTCTTCAATGGGCCCAATTGTATCCTGCTAGTGATACTTATTTTTATTTTGCATTTATTGTTTAGTTGTAGATATTGTCAGTATAATACATGCTTCATAGATAATTTAATAAGATCAAGATATGTGTGAAACTTAATGTAATGTAAAGTAAACAGGATAAACTGTACATTGATATTTCACCTTATTGCATTATGTCAACCATTGTTGAAAATCACAGTTTTGTATAAGAATATACTTCAAAAATTGCAAGCACATGCCGGACTTACTTATGCTCTGTGTTCTTATTTAAGCTCAGCTTTCCAAACACTCACACAACACAAGAAGACTGGTTTGAAATGAAAAAGATTCTTATACAGGAAAACATTATAGCAACATCCAAAGCCTGTTTCCTGATGTTAAGAACTTGTGACTTAGCCTGTGCTGCTTTATATTAATGCTTGCTACCCTCGCATCCTACTTAAAGATTTAGATCCATGTAGTGAAGAATTTTTACTTTGACTGACTCACACTCCATATCTATCTGGAAAAAGGACACTTCAGAAAGAGTTTAAACTATAAGACAGAATTACTGAACAGCACTTACTATCATTCAAAAAGCTAGAACAATCTTGTGTGCTTTTATGTGTCAGTCAGCAGTACTCAGTATTTTGCCTCCTGAAGTTGGCACTGGCTGGTAATTCCACCTCATAACGTAATGGTGTCTCAGCTGAATGTAGCTTCTGATACAGTTAACAAAGTGCCTGGCAGAGGGTTAAATGAACCACCTTCAGGCTATTTCTCTACCGTTACGCTATCAAACAGTGCACAGGAAAAATGATCACTTAAATCTTTCTGTGCCAGCTCTGATTTATCTTTATTTTATTGCAATAATCTTTTCTTCTTACATAAGTGGGCACCTGCAAAATATTTTTGCATTTAGAGAAGAAAGTTGGTAATCACAATTTCATCAAAGGATATCATCACAACAACAAAAAATCCTTTGTTTTAATGACTGTCACCACCAAATACCCATTGATTGGTGACACACACAGCCATTTTTTGGTGCAATACAAAATGAGCTGCACTTTTTTGAACTTTTTCAATGTGTTCCATTGGTACTATATGGTATGGATCCCATACTGCACAGTAATATTCTGGGAGAAGATAGAGAAGTGTAGCATAGGTAATGTCTTTAGCAGATTCATTGCATCTTTTAAATATTGTGCCAATAAAACAGTCTTTGACCTGCCTTCCACTCAACATTTTTTTATTTGTAATCCCTAGGTCTTTAGTTGAACTGGTAGATTTTAGATTTGTGTAATGTATCACGTAATCAAAATTTAAGAGATTCATTTTAGTTCTTGTATGGATGATTTCACATTTCTGTGATTTATGGGGTAACAAAAATTTAATGGATTCCTTTTAATACTCGTTTCACTGACATCATTATTTAGAGTCAATTGCCACTTTTTGCACCATACAAATATAATCATTTTGCAATTGGTTTTGATCTTCTGATGACTTTACTAGATGTTAAATGACAGCAATATCTGCAAACTTCCAGAGGGCTGTTCAGAGAGTCTCCTTAAATTGTTTATATAGATTAGGAGCAGAAGAGGACCAATACCTTGGGAAATACCAGATACTACTCATGTTCAATCAATGACTTTCTGTCAGTTACTGTGAACTGTGATCTTCCTGATAGGAAATCATGTATCCAGTCATACAACTGAGACAATACCCCATAGACAAGCAATTTAATTAGAAGCCTTCTGAAAATCCAGAAATATGGAATAAATTTGAGATACCATGTTGACAGCACATATTACAACCTGTGCATAAAAGACCAGATGTGTTTCGGAAGATTGGTATTTTCTGAATCCCAGCAGACAGTGTGTCAATAAATTGTTTTGTCAGATGTAATTCATAATGTTCGAACACAGTGTATATTCCAAAATCCTTCTACAAATTGACGTCAATAATATGGGTCTATAATTCAGCGGATTACTTCCATTTCCTATCTTGAGTATTGGTGTGACCTGTGCAACTTTTCGTTCCTTGGGTATGGATCTTTTGTCATGTTAGCAGTTGTACGTGATATTACAGAGTATTATATCGGCATTCTCTGAAAGAAAACTAATTGGGGTACAATCTGGACAATAAGACTTGACTTAATTAAGTGATATAAAATGCTTTGTTACACCAAGTATATCTACATCCATAAACCACTTAAGGCAAATGTCTGGATCGTTCCTTTGAAAGGGCACAGCCACTTTTCTTCACCAATATGGGTTCATGCTTCATCTATAATGAGCTTTTCATCAATGGTTAAACCTTAATTTTCCATCTGTTTTAAACACACCATTTTAATTTTAAATTATTGACTGTCCTTGCATACACTTTAGTTTAAAGCAAACCAGAAGAAAAATATTGTTTATTTGTCTGCTAAAATAACACACTAACATCCAGTGTTGCTTTTTACCTATATCAAATATTTAAATTTAGAAAATGGTGACTGATGCCAAAGCAGTATCGTTATATATCTCTGTATCCAAATGAAATCAAACAATGGAAAATCCAGGATGAAACATAACAATATTATGAAAAGGAAAGTTGCTACTCACCACATAGCAGAATCGCAGATAGGCGCAACAAAAAGACTATCACAAATAAAGCTTTTGGCCATTAAGGCCTTTGTCAACAATAGACGTAGAAACACTCATATGCAAACACAACTCACACATTACGACCGCTCTTCTGAATCATTTTATATACCACAGAATTTCTTTTCTGTGCATGTCTACAGATGATTAATTTTTGTACCCATGGTGGCCTGGGAATGTCAGGTTATTGACAGCAGTTACACAGAGCTGGATGGCACAATGGGACTCCTGTTCCTATGAACAGGCGTGCGCGCGCACACACACACACACACACACACACACACACGGGGAGGGGGAGGGGGGGGGGGAAGAGAGAGAGAGAGAGAGAGAGAGAGAGAGAGAGAGAGAGAGAGAGAGAGTGTGTTGAGTGTGCACATGCGTGTATGTCAAAATTCTCTCCATAAATCAAGAGATATTACATTTGTTATGTACCCTGCTACAAATATTTTCATTCTTAATATTGATAACTGTCCCTTGCCATTCCATACAGCATCACATGAACTGTATTTCAAGTTAGCAGAACTGTGTTAGGCTACATTCTGTATGATGGCAAGCACATGGAGAAAAGCGTACTGAAAGTGTCACAAAATATTATATTGATCTCTGATAAAAGTAAGCAGTAATTTGAATGCAAATGTACTTCCTCAGAATTTACTAGGCATGAAATAGTAAATGGTACAAAATGATTATCAACAATTCTATAGGAGAACATTTTTCATTTATGTTGTGTTAACCATCATAGCTATTCTCAGGAAACTAAGACAGTGAAACAAACAGAAAACTTAGTACTGAAATTTATCTCCTGTCTTTTATAGCTTGTGTACTTCGCCAATGTAGATTTCAAAGTCAGAACTTCATCATCAGGGCTTCAGTTGTCATGTAAGAATCTTCATTGTGAGGTCAGCAGGTTATTTGCTGTGATCTGATCCAAAGACAGACATAATAAGAGTAAGGGACAAGAAAAATAGTTTCATTTTATGGCCAATTGTGGTGTTATTATTTACCAATTTCAGTATTTTGTTTTATTTCCTATCAATTTTGATGTTACTTTTTGCCATTTTTGGTATTATTTACTCCGAGCTTATTGCTGAAGCACCTTATCTTGTCTTATTTAATTGTTTTTCAATGTTATGTTGAAAACTAAAATATATCCATTAATCATTAATTAAATTATATTTATTGACAAAGTCAATCACATTTGTATTAACTGTATTTTTCTTACTTGTCCCTTCTTGTTCCATGTGTTTTTGCTTTTAGGAAGCTTTAATTGTCGAGTGCTAGTAATAGTGTTCCATAGATTTCGTGTTTGTTTTGAATACAGTCAGAGAGTCCCTTTAGTCAGCCATAGTGCCAGTAGTGTCAGTGTCGTCGTAACTGCCATCTGCTTCACGTCTGCTGTGCAGCGAGCTACGTTAATTTAAGTATTAACTGTATTTTCTAACTTGTCACTTCTTCTTCCGTGTGTTTTTGCTTTTAGGAAGCCTTAATTGTCAAGTGCTAGTAATAGTGTTCCATAGATTTCGTGTTTGTTTTGAATACAGTCAGAGAGTCCCTTTAGTCAGCCATAGTGCCAGTAGTGTCAGTGTCGTCGTAACTGCCATCTGCTTCACGTCTGCTGTGCAGCGAGCTACGTTAATTTAAGTATTAACTGTATTTTCTAACTTGTCACTTCTTCTTCCGTGTGTTTTTGCTTTTAGGAAGCCTTAATTGTCAAGTGCTAGTAATAGTGTTCCATAGATTTCGTGTTTGTTTTGAATACAGTCAGAGAGTCCCTTTAGTCAGCCATAGTGCCAGTAGTGTCAGTGTCGTCGTAACTGCCATCTGCTTCACGTCTGCTGTGCAGCGAGCTACGTTAATTTAAGTATTAACTGTATTTTCTAACTTGTCACTTCTTCTTCCGTGTGTTTTTGCTTTTAGGAAGCTTTAATTGTCAAGTGCTAGTAATAGTGTTCCATAGATTTCGTGTTTGTTTTGAATACAGTCAGAGAGAATCCCTTTAGTCAACCATAGTGCCAGTAGTGCTAGTGTTTGTTTTCAATACAGTCCAGAGACAGGTAGTGCTATTTTCATTGTTTTCTACAAAAAGTGTCTAGCAACCGCAGTTTAGTCAACTATCAGCCGCCTTTAGTGAATTAGCAGTCTAGTTAAAAGTTGATTAACTCTCTACAGTAAATTGATTTCTTAGGATGGATAGGATGTGTGACTGCTGTGTACGGACGCAGGAGGAGCTGGCTACTGTTCGCGAACGGCTGAACGTGTTGATGGCCGCGGTCAGCCATCTTCGGGCTGCTGCCTCAGAGTGTAGCGGCAGTGAGGAGTCTGGTGCATCGCATGGTACACCCCAGGTGTTACATGCTTCACCCACTGTCCCTGCTGTCGAGACATCTTCGCAGGTACCGGGCGCGGTTGGGCCACCCTCTCCCCAAGGGGAGTGGCGGGTTCAGCGGCGTTCGCAGCGCACGAGGCGGAGGGTCAATGTGGAAGCTGGCCATGTGGCATCACCTGCTCTGCCTGTGAGTGGGTATGTGGCCGCTCCTTCAGCAAGATGCGAGCAGGCACACGGGGGGAGGGGTTTATTAGTTATTGGAGCTCCATCGTTAGGCGGGTGATGGAGCCCCTTAGGGAAATAGTGGAAAGGTCGGGGAAGAAGGCCAGTGTTCACTTTGTCTGCTTGCCGGGGGGTTTCATCCGAGATGTGGAGGAGGCCCTGCTGGTGGCGATAGAGAGCACTGGGTGCACCCGACTGCAAATTGTTGCTCATGTCGGCACCAATGACTCCTGCCGTCTGGGTTCAGAGGTCATCCTCAGTTCGTACAGGCGGTTGGTGGAACTGGTGAAGGCGGGAAAGCCTTGCTCGTGAGGTGGAATCAGAGCTAACTATTTGTAGTATCGTTCCCAGAACCGATCGCGTTCCTCTGGTTTGGAGCCGAGTAGAAGGCTTAAACCAGAGGCTCAGACGATTCTGCAGAGATCTGGGGCACAAATTTCTTGACCTCCGCTATCGGGTGGAGAAATGTAGGGTCCCCCTGAATAGGTCAGGCATGCACTACACGCCAGAAGCGGCTACAAGGGTAGCGTAGCGGAGTACGTGTGCAGTGAACATGTGGGTTTTTTAGGTTAGAGAATTCCCTCCCTAGGCCTGACAAGATGCCTCCTGAGACGTGACAAGGTAGGAGTAGGCGAAATGCAACAGGGAATAACAATATTAATGTGCTAATAGTAAACTGCAGGAGTGTCTATAGAAAGGTCCCAGAACTGCTATCATTAATAAACGGTCACAATGCCCATATAGTACTAGGGACAGAAAGTTGGCTGAAACCAGACGTAAACAGTAATGAAATCCTAAACTCAAATTGGAATGTATACCACAGAGACAGGCTGTACAGTGAAGGGGGAAGCGTGTTTATAGCGATAAGAAGTGTAATAGTATCGAATGAAATTTACGGAGATCCGAAATGTGAAATAATTTGAGTGAAGGTCACGGTTAAAGCAGGCTCAGACATGGTAATTGGATGTCTCTATAGGCCCTCTGGCTCAGCAGCTGTTGTGGCTGAGCACCTGAAGGATAATTTGGAAAATATTTCGAGAAGATTTCCCCACCATGTTATAGTTCTGGGTGGAGATTTTAATTTGCCGGATATAGACTGGGAGACTCAAATGTTCATAACAGGTGGCAGGGACATAGAATCCAGTGAAATTTTTTTAAGTGCTTTATCTGAAAACTACCTTGAGCAGTTAAACAGAGAACCGACTCGTGGCGATAACATATTAGACCTTCTGGTAACAAACAGACCCGAACTATTTGAAACAGTTGATGCAGAACAGGGAATCAGTGATCATAAAGCTGTTACTACATCAATGATTTCAGCTGTAAATAGAAATATTAAAAAAGGTAGGAAGATTTTTCTGTTTAGCAAAAGTGACAAAAAGCAGATTACAGAGTACCTGATGGCTCAAGTACAGATAGTGTTGAGGATCAGTGGATAAAGTTCAAAACCATCGTACAATATGCGTTAGATGAGTATGTGCCAAGCAAGATCGTAAGAGATGAAAAGGAGCCACCGTGGCACAACAACGGAGTTAGAAAACTACTGCGGAAGCAAAGGTAACTTCACAGCAAACATAAACATAGCCAAAGCCTTGCAGACAAACAAAAATTATGCAAAGCGAAATGTAGTGTGAGGAGGGCTATGTGAGAGGCGTTCAATGAATTCGAAAGTAAAGTTCTATGTGCTGACTTGGCAGAAAATCCTAAGAAATTTTGGTCTTATGTCAAAGCGGTAGGTGGATCAAAACAAAATGTCCAGGCACTCTGTGACCAAAATGGTACTGAAACAGAGGATGACAGACTAAAGGCCGAAATACTAAATGTCTTTTTCCAAAGCTGTTACACAGAGGAAGACTGCACTGTAGTTCCTTCTCTAGATTGTTGCACAGATGACAAAGTGGTAGATATCACAATAGACGACAGAGGGATAGAGAAACAATTAAAATCGCTCAAAAGAGGAAAGGCCACTGGACCTGATGGGATACCAGTTCAATTTTACACAGAGTACGTGAAGGAACTTGCCCCCCTTCTTGCAGCGGTGTACCGTAGGTCTCTAGAAGAGCGTAGCATTCCAAAGGATTGGAAGCGGGCACAGGTCATCCCGGTTTTCAAGAAGGGATGTCGAACAGATGTGCAGAACTATAGACCTATATCTCTAACGTCGATCAGTTGTAGAATTTTGGACACGTATTATGTTAGAGTATAATGACTTTTCTGGAGACTACTCTGTAGGAATCAGCATGGATTTAGAAAAAGACGGTCGTGTGAAACCCAGCTCATGCTATTCATCCACGAGACTCAGAGGGCCCTAGACATGGGTTCCCAGGTAGATGCTGTGTTTCTTGGCTTCCGCAAGGCGTTCCATACAGTTCCCCATAGTCGTTTAATGAACAAAGTAAGAGCATATGGACTATCAGACCAATTGTGTGATTGGATTGAAGAGTTCCTAGATAACAGAATGCAGCATGTCATTCTCAATTAAGAGAAGTCTTCCGAAGTTAGAGTGATTTCAGGTGTGCCGCAGGGGAGTGTCGTAGGACCGTTGCTATTCACAATAAACGTAAATGACCTTGTGGATGACATCGGAAGTTCACTGAGGCTTTTTGCGGATGTTGCTGTGGTATATCGAGAGGTTGTAACAATGGAAAATTGTACTATAGTGCAGGAGGATCTGCAGCGAATTGACGCATGATGCAGAGTATGGCAATTGAGTCTTAATGTAGACAAGTGTAATGTGCTGCGAATACATAGAAAGATAGATCCCTTATCATTTAGCTACAAAATAGCAGGTCAGCAACTTGAAGCAGTTAATTCCATAAATTATCTGAGAGTCTGCATTAGGAGTGATTTAAAATGGAATGATCATATAAAGTTGATCGTTGGTAAAGCAGATGCCAGACTGAGATTCATTGGAAGAATCCTAAGGAAATGCAATCTGAAAACAAAGGAAGTAGGTTACAGTACACTTGTTCGCCCACTGCTTGAATACTGCTCAGCAGTGTGGGATCCGTACCAGATAGGGTTGATAGAAGAGATAGAGAAGATCCAGCGGAGAGCAGCACGCTTCGTTACAGGATCACTTAGTTATCGCGAAAGCGTTACGGAGATGATAGATAAACTCCAGTGGAAGACTCTACAGGAGAGATGCTCAGTAGCTCTGTACGGGCTTTTGTTGAAGTTTCGAGAACATACCTCCACCGAGGAGTCAAGCAGTATATTGCTCCCTACTAAGTATATCTCGTGAAGAGACCATGAGGATAAAATCAGAGAGATTAGAGCCCACACAGAAGCATACCGACAATCCTTCTTTCCACGAACAATACGAGACTGGAATAGAAGGGAGAACCGATAGAGGTACTCAAGGTACCCTCCGCCACACACCGTCAGGTGGCTTGAGGAGTATGGATGTAGATGTAGATGTAGATGTAGACTTGTTTACACTATTGAAAATAGAAATCATTTATGTTAAACCCATTAAACTTATTCTAGTATAGAAAAAATAACTTTCCAAACATACACTGTTAAAAATGTTTCAAAATAAACCACTGTCAGAACTTCAAAGTTCTCTTCTGAGACGCTATGCCACTGATCCATCAACACCAGTCTGAAACCAGTCACAAGGAATCCGACATTTTAACAAGGAACACAAACTGCCATCAGCACAACACCAGGCATTTGACAATTTTCACATATGCTGCTGGCAGTGAAAGTTGCTTTTCCACTAAATTATTAAGGTATTTGTATCCTTTCAGAATATCTAACATGACAGAAATTCCTGTTGCAAGGTACACAAAGCAGACTCTTTGCCCTGTGCATTAATAGAGTTTATCATCATCCCACACTGGAATAATAACCTTGAGCTGTAAACACAGAATACATGGATACATGGTTATAACAGTTGGTAGCCTAGTCTGCAGATGCTACCCCATGCATTTCAGTATTTCCTTCACCTCTGCTTAATGTATTTGCCCTTTCACATTTTTCAAAATCTTGAGGTTTAAACACTAAAACTTAATTTTCCCACAGTAACGAAGCAATCTTCACTTTTAATTTGGAATCCAGGTAATAGTGTTATCCAGCAACATAACATTTCTCAGTATTTTTGCACAACAAGTCATACCAAACACAAAGTGGTCTAGGGAGAGCTATAACGTAGCATGTCAACTAAAATGTATATTTCTGTAGCACATAAGTATAAATATGAAAATCTTCTTGTATGACAGGTTTTGTAAAAGTGGCAGTAAGTGTCAGATCGGCAACTAAAGCTACTGGAATAGTGATTGCCAGTATTTTCATTTAACAATTATTTATGCAGGAAATGAACTGTCATTTTAAGATTATACACAATTTTTGGTGCTGAGAAAAAAAGTCAAAATCTAGTTTCAGTGTTCAATTACTATGGGTTACTAGTATCAGTAACCTTACACCCTCAGATTTATTATATTTTTACACAGGAAAAGGGAAAAGTACCAAATTTCATGACATTTTACAGCATCCACCGAGTTTGTGTTATACAAGGGTGGTTTGAAAAGTTCTTGGAATCATCACGAGAGGTCAGCGCTAGCGCAACTAGTTGTTCAAATGATATTCATTGGACTGTTGCCTGTAAAAACATGCTACATCAGTGCTCTTGGAAGAGTGCTGTGGCAGTGATGTGGCTCTATTGTTGTTCCCACATAGTGATTTGCGAAAATGGAAAAAATTAAGATTCAAGCCGTGATTAAGTACTTCGTAAAGAAAGGTATGAAAGCAAAGTACATTCATGCCAATTTCCAGAATACACTGGGGGACTCTGCTTCTTCGTATTCAACTGTTGCCAAGCGGACAAATGAATTTAAATTTGGTCAGGAGAACTTAGATGATCTGCGCAGTGCTCGGCCAAGATGTGTTACTACTTCAGAAAACATTGCAAAAGTGCACAAAATGGTCATGAAGGATCGCCAATTGAAAGTGCATGAAATTGCTCATGCTTGCCAGATGTCATTTGAAAGGGTATATCATATTTTAACTGAAGAATTAGAAATGAAAAAATTATCTGCAAGATAATGCTTGATGCTGGATCAAAAACGCATGAGAGTGGACATGTCAGAACAATGTTTGGCCCATTTTAGGAGAAACACACAAGATTTTTCGCACCAGTTTGTGATCACAGATGAAAATTGGGTGCACTACTATAGCATAGAGACAAAACAACAGTCAAAACAGTGAAACATGCTGAGTCTCTGCCACCAAAGAAAGCAACGACGATTCTTTCAACAAAAAGGTCATGGCTTCAGTGTTCTGGGATGCGAAGGGGATTCTGCTTGTAGATTATCTCCCCAATGAGCAAACAACTACTGGAGAATACTATGCTAACCTCCTGGACAAATTGCAACAAAAGATATGCGAAAAAAGGCCAGGTTTAGCAAGGAAGAAAGTCACCTTGCCATCACCATGGCAAAATTACACGAACTAAGGCATGAACTGTTTCCACACCCACCTTATTCACCTGATTTGGCTCCATCAGACTTCCATCTCTTCCTAAAACTGAAAATTTTTCTTGGTGGACAAAGATTCACTTCAAACTAAGAATTGATAGCCGGAGTCGACAACTATTTTGCTGGCCTAGATGAAACTCATTTTTGAGGTGGGACCAAGGCACTGGAACATCATTGGACCAGGTGCATTAATCTACAAGGAGACTACATTGAAAAAGAAAAAAAGTTTCAGTGATGCAAGTGCTTTTTTCTATTCCGTTCTGAGAACTTTCCAAACCACCCTCATATTTCACGTTATCATTTATGAAAAGTTTTCCTCCCCTTGTTAATAGACAGGAATAAAGATTGTGAGAACTGGGTAACATATAAAGGCAAAAATTACAGAAAATACATTTTAAGTTCTAGTTAGCAACTAAACCCTGTGTTGAAGTCATGGTAGAGTGTAGATGGTACATGACAGCACAAGCTAGCAGTAAGATACCAGTCACAAATACTGTAAAACCAAATACCAAATTTAACCTCATTAAATAGAAACAAGGGCCTTGTGCAAATATTTTGATGAAAAATATTGTCATATCTTGACATGGACTGTGACATGTTTACGTTAGAAGCTCACACTCACAACAGAGGTGAAACTGGATTTTTAGTCATTTCAGGGTACATGAGGGGCTGCATACAGGGCTGAAACAGTGACATAGTCAAGCTGAGATTTTTCAAGTCTCTGTGGCTGGAGACAGTATAGAATTACTCAGATGTTAGGCTAAGGAGATAGATATGATAATGATAGGGAAAATAACCCTCTGATTTGGCTTACTAGTCTGCATGTTATTTATTCTTCATGTATTAGCAAGGAATGTGCAGCAGAGCCCAGACACTTCAGTAAGTGTAAAATATAGATGACACTTAAAGCCCATTACTATAACAAAGGACTAATGACCTCAGCAGTTTGGTCCCTTAGGAATTCACACACACACACACACACACACACACACACACACACACACACACACACACTCACACCAGAACCAATGTCCACCCCAGCCTATAACTCTGTTAAGATTCAGGTACACACAGTAATATACTAAAGACCATGAACCATGGAAGTGCATGATTCTGTTGTAATCGAAGCTTTAGGTTCAAGTATTTATCTCAAGGGAAAGTTTTAGCAAGTCCTTCACAATGTGCAAAGTTAACTGAGTCTGGCTGCTGAACTACATAGATCTGCTGCATGTTTTTTTCACCCGAGGCAGCTGTCACTGGATCTCTTTTGTTCACTGGAAATCTCAAACCCTGCTGAGCACTGCCTTGCTTGGCATTTGCGGGCCTCTATATACAGCGGTAAGACTGTTTGGTTATCGATGATATGTGACTGCTTTGTTTTTTACCTCTAATTCATAATCAGTGCCAGTGAAACCAGGGTTTCCTCAATGCTTATGACGTGCTAATGGAGTGACAAAAGTCGCTTGCATTGTGCGTCTCTACCTAATTACGAGACTTAAAAATAACAGCTAATATTAATATTCAAACTTGGATAATTTTTTTCTTTTTTCCATAACCTTTCATAATTTGGCCATTATAATATGACTGCCATTTTTTGATCTGTTTTGATCCATAACATATTTAAATAGTATACTGAATAGAAGACAAATTAAAAAAATCAGAGGGGGGGGGGGGGGGGGGGGAGAAGAAAGACAAATTTTAGTTTTCAGATCATCATAATTGTAATAAGAGCAACAGGAAATATTCTGGCTCGTGACTCGCTAATCTCATAGGGGTACGAGGCCACGGCTTATTTGACATTGTCAGCGAGTTGACTATAGATGGGAGTTCAACAAGTCTCTGCCCTGAGTTAACATATGTTGCTGCCAGCTACCCTGTATAATAAACTTGAATAGAAGAGAGAATATGAACATTTATTTCCTTCAACGGTAGTGGAAGAATTTGTTACTAGTCAATAACAATATAGAGTATTTAATTGTTAAATCACAGAATTCACAGAGCATCCATGCTGTGGCAAGAAATAAGTGTGAGGCAGTGCTCCAAGTGGCAGGCGCGCAAACTATTTGATGTTCAGTGGCAATCAGCTGTGGACTCTAACCACAATTTATTTGTTATGAACTGTTGATTAAGACTGAAGAAACTGCAAAAAGGTAGAAATTTAAGGAGATGGGACCTGGGTAAACTGAAAGAACCAGAGGTTGTAGAGAGTTTCAGCGGGAGCATTAGGAAACGATTAACAGGAACAAAGGAAAGGGATACAGTAGAAGAAGGATGGGTAGCTTTGAGAGATGAAATAGTGAAGGCAGCAGAGGATCAAGTAGGTAAAAAGATGAGGGCTGGTAGAAATCCTTGGGTAACACAAAAGATCTTGAATTTAGTTGATGAAAGCAGAAAATATAAAAATGCAGTAAATGAAGATGGAAAAAGGGAATACAAACGTCTAAAAAATGAGATTGATAGGAAGCACAAAATGGCTAAGCAGGATGGCTAGAGGATAAATGTACAGATTTAGAAGCATATATCACTAGGGGAAAGATGGATGTTGCCTACAGAAAAAATAAAGAGACTTTTGGAGAAAAGAGAACCACATGTATGAATATCAAGAGCTCAGATGAAAAACCAGGCCTTAACAATGAAGGGAAATCAGAAAGATGAAAAAAGTATATAGAGGATCTATACTAGGGGGATACGCCTGAGGGCAGTGTTACGGAAATGGAAGAGGAGAGATGATATGGGAGAGTTGATACTGCCTGATGAATTTGACAGAGCCGTCAAAGACCTACTTCGAAACAAGGCCCAGGGAGGATTAAATATTGTATTAGAACTTCTGATAGCCTTGGGAGAGCCAACCATGACAAAATTCTTCCATCTGGTGAGCAAGATGTATTAGACAAGTGAAATACCTTCAGACATCAAGAAGAATATAATTCCAGACAATGCAGGTGCTGAAAGGTGTGAAAATCACCAAACCATTAGTTTAATAAGTCACTGTCGCAAAATATGAACACAAATGTTTTACAAAAGAATGAAAAAACTGGTGGAAGCTAAACTCGGTGAAGATCATTTTGGATTCCAGAGAAATGTAGAAATACAAGACACAATACTGACCCTAGGACTTTTCATACAAGATAGGTTAAGGAAAGGAAAAATATGCTTACAGCGTTTGTAGACTTACAGAAAGCTCTTGGCAATGCTGACTGGAATACTCTTTTTCAGATTCTAAACATGGCTGGGGTAAAATACAGGGAGCAGAAGACTATTTACAATTTGTACAGAAACCACATGGCAATTATGAGAGTCGAGAGTCGTGAAGGGATGCAGTTGTTGAGAAGGGAGTGAGATAGTGTTGTAGCCTATCCCAGCATTATTAAACATGTATATTGAGCAAGTAGTAAAGGAAACAAAAGAAATATTTGGTGCAGGAATTAATTTCTGGCGAGAAGAAATAAAAACTTTGATGCTTGTTGATGACATTGTAATTCTGTCAGAGACAGCAAAGAACTTTGAAGAGGAGTTGAATGGAATGGACAGCATCTTGAAAGAAGGATATAAGATGAACATCAACAAAAGCAAAACGAGGATAATGGAATGTAGTCGAATTAAATTGGGTGATTCTGATGGAATTAGATTAGGAAATGAGACACTTAAAGTAGTAAAGGAATTTTGCTATTTGGGGAGCAAAATAACTGATGATAGTCGAAGTAGAGAGGATATAAAATGTAGACTGGCAATGGCAAGGAAAGCGTTTCTGAAGAAGAGAAGTTTGTTAACACCGAGTATTGATTTAAGTGTCAGGAAGTCGTTTCTGAAAGTATTTGTATGCAGTGCAGCCAAGTATGGAAGTGAAACATGGACAATAAACAGTTTGGACAAGAAGAGAATAGAAGCTTTTGAAATGTGGTTATACAGAAGAATGCTGATGATGAGGTACTGAATAGAATTGGGCAGAAAAGAAATTTATGCACAACCTGACTAGAAGAAGGGACACATTCTGAAACATCAAGGGATCACTAATTTAGTACTGGAGGGTAGCATTGGGGATAAAAGTCATAGAGGGAGACCAAGAGATGAATACAGAAGGCAGATACATGAGGATGAGGGTGGCAGTTGTTACTCAGAGCTGAAGAAGCTTGCACAGGATAGAGTAGCATGGCGAGCTGCATCAAACCAGTCTTCGCACTGAAGACCACAACAAACTACAAACACGTGGTATTACATCAGTAGAAAGAGATAACATTAAGTTTCTTGGACAAAAATCTTCATTGGGTAAACCAAATTAATTCTGTATGTGAGAACACCAGCAGTAGCCTGTAACTTATAAGTCAAATGGCAAAATAGTTTCAGGCCAAACTCAAAATATGGTATACTATGAAACAATTTATCCATTTCTTAATTATGGTATTGAATTGTGGGACTGTGTAGCAGATCAGCACCTGTACAGAATATTAGTATTACAGAAGACAGCAATTAGCTTAAAGCATGGACTAAGGTCCAGTGAGTCATGTGGTGAAGTCTTTGTCCAACATAAATATTCAAAATATATACCTTATATTTGTTTAAACTTACTATATTTTTGTCAGTAGTAAAAATAAAGTAAATAAGTACAGTGATTATGATACCAGACATAAGAGTAACTGTTTCAGGCAGAGGACAAAACTAAAAATAATTGGTAGTAATCCTTGTATTAATGGGCAGATATGGTTCAGCAAGCTGTCATATACTTTAAAAACTTTGAAGCAAAGATGTTTCACAGAGAATTAAAAGCTTTCCTAGTAAATAACTGTTTGTATTGACTCAGTGAATTCTAAGTTCCATGTCTTCTGTTGTGACATGTAATATATTTATAACATTAAGATGAATATGTGTTCCACTAACATAGGTAAGTGTTATTTATATTATTTACTTCACAACCCATGTATGATGTTTGCAAAAGCCTTCAGGTGACAGGCAAAAATGTAAATAAATAACATAAATAAAAAGTATGTCATTGCGGGTGCTACATGTGTTTTAGGCAGATTTTGTTGCAACTTCTCTGGAATATGAGAGAAAAAGGTATCTAAAAAATTTGTAGGCTCCTGAGGATTTTCTGTTAATATACATCCATCTTTGATTTGTATGTTACTGTACTTGTGTCTACCTTTTCCAGTTTCATGTTTTACATCACATAGTATTTGATTTTATTTTCTGAATTGTGTATTTTTTGGCACTGAATGATTCTATTCCAGCAAGCATTATATTGTTGTATATTTTTTTGCACCTGTAACAGTGACTTATGAACTATGGATTAGTGCAGCGCTTTTACAAAGAACTGAAAAATTCAAGTGCATGAGAATACTTCTTAGTACCTGCAGTTAACCATTGATTTTACTTAGCTGCTGCTGTAGGAATGACTGCTTTTGGGAATTCCTCCTCAAATGTTAATTTAAACAGTATGCAGAATTTAGAGAACACACAATCTGCATCGTTTTCCATATACTCTTCATTGTTGAAGTGAAATGTTTATATTAATCTCTCTGCTGTGTACTATATCAGTGTCTTTCGTTGGTCTCATAAAATAAAGTACATGTGTCTTGTTATAGCAACTATGTCGTGCGTATGCTTTATGTAGCGCCCTTTAGTTCTTTCTTGAAGTTTCTGCAATAGGTTATGTGCCCAGTACACAATTCAAGAAAGGAATTGGGTATTGCAATTCTACATTTCGTGATACCAGAAGCGCATTGGCATGTGTTGTGTGCTGTGCGCAGTTCGTATTATATATACGTGAACAATTGCTGCGCATTTCTCTTGCGGAATTTTTGCAATTGTAAATCTGAACTGTTTTATGGAACTGCAATGGATTTTCATGGTATAGAGAAGCTGTGTGGGGCTGAAAATTGGACTATTTGGAAGTTCGCAGTACGAAATTTGTTATATGTGTCAGACGGCGCATACAAAGTGTGTATTGGCGACGTAGAATAACTGGTGGCTTTTCCAGCGGATGCAACATCGGCACAAGTAGATGTGTTTAATGCTACGCTAAAAACATGGGACAAAGCTGATAGAGCAGTGAGTCACATTATTGTTAGAACTGTAGAAGCAAAAGTCATGGCGTTGTTGGTTGCATGTGAGAGTGCATGAGATATGTGGGACAAGCTACATGCTGTGTTTGAACAGAAAAAAAAAAGCAAGCTGTACATTCTGTTCAGCCAGAATTCTTCAGTTTTTACATGAGTTCAGGCGATCACTTGGTGACACATATTGCATGTTTTGTAAGCTTGGTTCTTCGATTGCAGAAACCTGATGAATCATCATTAATGTGGTTCTTCAGTTTCTCCCGGCTTATTTGTTGCTCGAACAGTCCATGGGTATACTGCTGGTTCATAGTGTCCAACGGGCACAATATTTCGGCGATCGGACATGTTGCCATCGTCAGGTGCGCTGACGAACTGAGCTCCTGAGGGAGGGCGGCCGATTTAAATCCCCTCCCCCCGCGGGCCGCTCTCTTCACCGTCCAAGCCCGCGTGCCGGCGGTCGTGAACACGTGGGCGTCAGAATTTAACGTAGCGTCAGGTTGCTTGCTACGTCTGCCCTGGTCACCAGTTCGTACTTCTTGCTGAGAGTCTTCTTAATTACATTCAACGCCTGGTCCCAAGCCTTGCTGAGATTGTAGCCGCAATCTCGGTTGATAAGATCTTCCCTGGTGCGAATTTTGATAGCCTCCCTTATAATGCTGTCCCAATATTTAGAGGTCTGAGCCAGGATCTTGGTATGCTCATAATCCATCTCCTGTTTCTTGGAGAAACTGTGCTCTGCTACCGCCGACTTATTTGGATATTTCAGTCGAGTGTGCCTTTGATGTTCTCGGCAATGACCTTCAATGGTGCGTACTGTTTGTCCAATATAAGTCTTCCCACACTCACAGGGAATTTGGTATATGCCAGCCTTCCTCAAACCAAGGTCATCTTTCACACTTCCCAGTAATGCTCGTGTTTTATTGGGTGGGCAAAAGACGGTTTTAACTCAGTGTTTCTTTAATATATGGCCGATTTTCCCCGATAGTGCGCCATTGTATGGAATAAAGGCAGTGGCTACCTCTTTTTCCGTGACTTCATCCATCTCAACAGGTTGTGCTGTGCTGGTGGGATAGAGAGCGTGTCTAATCTGCCATTCCGAGTACCCGTTTTTTTGGAACACGGTTTTGAGGTGTTCCAATTCCTGGGGCAGATTCTCTGCATCTGAGATGCTGTGCGCCCTGTGTACTAGTGTTTTTAGTACTCCATTCCTCTGAGAAGTGGTGGCAGCTGTCTGCATGCAGGTACAGGTCAGTGTGCATTTTCTTCCTGTACACACTGTGGCTCAGGGTACCATCAGCTCTTCTCTTGACCATGATGTCCAGGAATGGTAATCTTCCTTTTGCTTCGGTCTCCATAGTGAATTTGATGTTTGGATGTATGGAGTTTAGGTGTGTAAGGAAATCCAGGAGCTTGTCCCTACCATGGGGCCAGATGACGAACGTGTCATCGACATAACAGAAGAAACAAGTAGGTTTCCAATTGGATGATGCCAAGGCTTTCTCCTCGAAGTACTCCATGTACAAATTCACGACCACCGGCGAGAGTGGGCTGCCCATTGCGACTCCATCTGTTTGCTCATAGTGTTCCCCATTAAACAGAAAATACGTTGAGGTCAAGATGTGCCTAAAGAGTTCGGTGGTCTTCTTGTCAAATTTCTGCCCAATAAGTTCGACTGACTCTCGTAAAAGCACCCTGGTGAATAGTGTAACCATGTTGAAGCTCACTAGGATATCAGTGTCTTTCAGTCTGAAGTTGTCGAGACGTTTCACGAAATCCATGGAATTACGGATATGGTGAGAGCATTTACCTACATAGGGGCTAAGTAATTGAGCCAGATATTTTGCCAGCAAGTAAGTAGGTGCCCTCAAGTTGCTGACAATCGAACGCATAGGTACCCCCTCTTTGTGGACCTTAGGGAGTCCATAAAGTCATGGTGGTACAGGTCCTTGAGGTGACAATTTCTTGGCGTCCTCCTCTGGTAGATCCGCGTCCTTGAGTAGAGCGCTGGTCTTGTTTTCCACCTTCTTCATGGGGTCAGCGCTGATCTTCCTATAGGAGTCGTCATCTAGCAGGTGCTGCATCTTCTCAATGTAGTCCTTAGGGGAAAGAACAACAGTGGCATTGCCTTTGTCAGCAGGTAGGATAACAATCTCAGAGCACTCTATTAGGTCCCTAATGGTCACCTTCTCTCTACTGGTAATGTTAGTCATCGTAGGTTTAGTTCTGGTCAGAGCCCAGCAGGTTTCCCGATGCACTTCTTCTGCTGCTTCAGGTGGTAATCGCGCTGCAGCCTGTTCCACTGCACTGACAATGTCCGCAGGGAAAATCGACCATATATAAAAGAAACACTGAGTTGAAACCGTCTTTTTCCCGCCCAATAAAACACGGCATTACTGGGAAGTGTGAAAGATGACCTCGGTTTGAGGAAGGCCAGCATATACCAAATTCCCTGTGAGTGTGGGAAGACTTATATCGGACAAACAGTATGCATCATCGAATATCGTTGCCGAGAACATCAAAGGCACACTCGACTGAAATATCCAAATAAGTCGGTGGTAGCAGAGCACTGTTTGTCCGAGAAACACGACATGGATCATGAGCGTACCAAGATTCTGGCTCAGACCTCTAAATATTGGGACAGTGTTATAAGGGAGGCTATCGAAATTCGCACCAGGGAAGATCTTATCAACCGAGATTGCGGCTACACTCTCAGCAAGGCTTGGGACCTGGCATTGAATGTAATTAAGAAAACTCTCAGCAAGAAGTACGAACTGGCAACCAGGGCGGACGTAGCAAGCACATCGGCGTTACGATAGATTCCGACGCCCACGTCTTTGTGACCGCCGACGTGCAGGCGGGAACGGCGAAGAGAGCGGCTCGCAGGGGGAGGGGATGTAAATCGGCCGCCCGCCCTCAGGAGCTCAGTTCGTCAGCAGACCTGACGATGGTGACATGTTTGATCACCGAAATATTGTGCCCGTTGGACACTATGAACCAGCAGTATACCCGTGGACTGTTCGAGCATCAACATGAATGGTGCAACTACTTGACACACTGCCTGACAGTTATGAAAGTCTGCGGCAGTCGTGGTGGGCAAGATCTGAAGATCAACAAACACTAAAACATTTAATGGACGTGTTAAGTTCAGATGGCAGGGGTAGTGCTTGTCAGAGGGAGAAACGAGATGAGGTAGTTGCACTTTTCGCTACCAAAGCAAACATTAAAAATGCAGATGGCACCACTGTGAGGAATGTTTCTTCGTCAAACAAATACGAAATGTCTACAAACAAAAAGAAGCTCAAATGTTTCGGTTGTGGTAGATTTGGCCATATTAAAAAAAATATGTCCAAATGTGAAACACAAACAAAAAACCATCCACAACCAAAATAAAAGTGATTTGCCTGACCAGGCTTTCATTGGTGAACTAATAAGTGCAGAATTTGACGAGGACTCGTGGATCACTGATTGTGGAGTGACAAATGACATGGCTAAGAAAACTGAGTGGTATACATCATTTACTAAGTTTGGAACACCACTGCAAATATGCATGGGCAATGATTCGACTAAGAACTCACTAGGAAAAGGGACTATTTATTTTGAAGCTTTTGTTGACGGAAAATGGAAGTTATTCCATATGGATAATGTTTTGTATACTCCAGAATGGTGAAGAAATCTCTTCTCTGTATCATCTGCTATAGACAAGGGATTAGACTTTTATTCATCGAAAGACAGGTGTAAGTTCCGAAACAGCGGCATTGTAAAAGCATGTGGCATACGTAGTGGCAACTTATTGAAGATGTTGATTCGAGTGGCATCAAAGGACTCTCTGCAAATTTGGCGTGAACACTTGGGTCATCAAACAAACGTCATGTCCAACAATTCTTAAAGTAGCGTAGTGTTGAAGTTGAAGACTTTGGTGAAGAATTTTGTGAGGCATGTGTTAAGGGAAAGCAGCATTACAGCAGTTTTCTATTACGACAGCAGCGTGCCACACAACCTGGAGAAGTGATTCACGCTGATCTCTGTGACCCTATGCAGTGTAAATCACTGGGAGGAGCATAATATTTTCTTTGCTTTGCTTGTAACTTTTCAAGATTATGCAAATCTTTGTTGGTTATTCTGATGGCATGATGGCTTTCGAGTGTGGATTGAATCATAAAAACGGATTCTTCAGAGTAAGGATGTTGTTTTTGAACCTGAGAAAACTGACATGATTATGGTGTTACTCCCAAATGAAACAGGCAATGAAGAATCAAGAAGATGCAAGTGTGTTTAAGGAACCTACAAAAGAAAGTTCTAGTGAAAGAGAATTGAGAAATAGGCAACAACCGAAGAAACCAGAGTGTCTTATTGAAATTATGCTGGCCGAAATAAATGAGCCAAAGAATTATACAGAGGCTATTAATTCTGTAGACCATGAACACTGGAGAAGAGCAATGGAGAAAGAAATGACTTCATTGAAAGAAAATACTGCGTGGACTTTGGAGCCTCTGCCACCAGACCATAAGCCCATTACAAACCATTGTGTTTACAGAATTAAGCATAAAGCTGATGGTAAAATTGATTGCTATAAAGCAAGACTAGTGGTTCGTGGATTTTGTCAACAAAAAGGTATTGACTATAATGAAACGTTCAGCCCTGTTGCTGGATACGATACAATTAGACCAATTTTGAGTGTTTCTGCTAGTGAGCAACTTCAGTTGACACAATTCAATGTAAAATCTGCTTTTTTGAATGGCTTCTTAAAAGAAGAGATATATATGGAGCAGCCTGAGGGACTTAGTGATGGAACTGAATGGGTATGCAAACTTCATAAAAGTTTACATGGACTAAAACAATCTCCAAGGTGCTGGAACCAATGGTTCAAGAACCTCCTAATAAATATTGGGCTTGTGAAAAGTAAGGCAGATCCGTGTTTGTTCTATCAAGAAAACTGCAATGACGAATTGATGGTAATTCTGTATGTTGATGATGGATTAATATTTGCAAGCAAGAAGAAGAATATTGAAGTTTTCCTAAAGGAAATTCAAGATAAGTTTAAAATTACTGTTGAGACAGTAGGATATATCTTAAGTGTTAATATTGTATGTCACAATAATGGATCAATAGAGATTAATCAAGAAAGTTATGCTACAGATATTCTTTGATGGTTTAACATGACAAAGGCAAATCTTGTGTCAACTCCAATTGAGCAGTATCTGCAGCCAAATGAGTTAACCAGTGATAAACCAGCTAATGCTCCATATCGAGAAGCAGTTGCCTGTTTTATGTATTTAGCTGTTGGTACAAGGCCCAATATAGCATTTGCAGTGAGCTATGTGTCAAAATTTTTAGGGAATCCTCAAGAAAATCACTGGTCTGTGGTAAAAAGAATCCTAAAGTATGTAAAAGGTTCAGTGTCATTGGGTATAAAATATGATGCTAGCCATGCAAACATAAGACTGGAGATATATACTGATTCTGATTTTGCCATGATCGTGCAACCAGACGTTCAGTTAGTGGAGTGATTTGCAAGATTTTGTGGAGGAGCTGTTATATGGGTCAGTAGGCGGCAACATTGCATATCACCGTCAACAACAGAGTTGGAGTATGTGGCTGCCAGCGAAGGGGCAAGAGAAGGAATATGGCTGTCTAAGCTCTATGAAGAAATTTCACCACTGGAGAGTGTTGCTGTTCTTCTTGTTGATAATGCAAGTGCTATTAAACTGGCCAAAAATCCTGAATTTCAAAGGGGGCAAAGCATATTGATGTTCGCATGCACTACATCTATGAGAAGGTTCAAGAAGGCCAGCATGTGCCAGGCAATCAGCAAGCTGCAAATATTCTTGCCAAACCATTGCCAAACGTCCAGCTTAAACATTTAAGATATGGAATATGTTAAGTACTGCATTTAGCAAGATAAACATTTAGGGGAAGTGTTGAAGTGAAATGTTTGTATTAATCTCTCTGCTGTGTACTATATCTATGTCTTTGGTTGGTGTCATAAAATTAAATACATGTGTCTTGTTATAGCAACTATGTCGTTCATGTGCTTTATGTTGTGCCCTTTCGTTCTTTCTTGAAGTTTCTGTAATATTCATCTCACCAAGTTTGACTGCCAATGCCCTTGGAAAGGTATTTGCTTTATGTTCTGAGATCCTTTTGTATGCTTGCAGATTTGTGGGTTGTACCACATGTGTGTTTAGTTTTATTATCTGATAGTAATGATAAGAAAGGCCAAGATCTCTTATAAATATATTACAGGTTTCCCAGTCAATATGTGTAAGTACGTGGTCTGAACTTTTAGACACCCTAGTATCATCGTTTATCATTTGCACCAGACCAAAAGTGTTCAGAATGTTTAGGAAGTTATTACAAATTTCATCCTCAACACTTGTTTTTATATTCATGTCTCCACATATTATATTAGTTTTGGGGGCAGAGACTCTTTCCAGATCTTCAGTTAATGTTTCATATTACCATTAGAAGAGTGCTATACACACAGAATGATCTGCTTTATTTAACAGCTGCCAATCCAAAATGTTCATGTACACTTACTGGTATCAGCTCTTTGGTAGCTTTAAAATGTGTGCCACTTCTGATATACAGTCCCCCACCCTTCAAGGTAGTTCTGCAGTAGTCTCTTGCACATTCATCTGACAATACCACTATGTGCTGTATTTCAGTGTTTCTGCACCACTGCTCTGTAATGTATACCACTAGACTGTTCAAGTTGGTGTAATTTATTTTTAATAGACTACATATTTTGATAAAGAATAGTTAATTCTGAAAAAAAAAGGAAACAAAATATTCTGTAGTTTTTATTCAAACAATGAAAAATCCAGGGTGGAATGTAACAATACTATGAAAACAAAAGTTGCTACTCACCATATAGTGGAGATGCTGAGTTTCAGATAAGCACAACAAAAAGACTGTCACAAATAAGCTTTCGGCCAGAAAGGCCTTTGTCAAAAATTGATAGGCACACTGTGAGCAGCAGCAGCAGCAGTTCATGATGGGAGTGGCAATTGGGTGGGGGTAAGGAGGAGGCTGGGGTAAGGAGGGGGAGGGATAGTAGGGTAGGGGTGGGGGTCAGTGAAGTGCTACTGCAGAGCATGCAGGGATGAGATGGAGAGAGGTTAGAGCAGCTAGGTGCATTTGGGAGGTTATATTGTGGTTTTTATTCTTTTCTTTTTCTCTGAACTCCAACAACCTCCCCTTTCCAGTCCTGTCGAGGGGCAGACTTTGCTTAATGTAGACCCATCTCCTGATAGTTTCCACTGGCATAAGTGCTATATGTGCCCTGCTAAATCTTCATCCAGACAGTTGCCCTTGCAATTACTGAAATGGCTACAGCTGCTCTTTAGGGACTTACTTGTTAGTCTGATAGCTCCATTGATCCCCCTCCCTTATCACTACAGCTATGATGCAGCCATCTGTTATCACCGAAACATGCAAGCCACTCCACTTCAGCAAGACCAATAGATCATGGAGGATTCTGTTTCGTTAACTTTCTTATACTGTTAATGAATCATGATGGCTTCTCCTTATCCTCATTATCTTCTATGGCATAAATGTATCTGGTATATGCATGCATTAATTCTGAATTTCAGCCATACATTGTCCACATTTTCTTTCCCAGAGATAAATGTTTGCTGTCGGTTTATGACATAGTTTTTTAATCATTTTCTTGTCACCCTTGTTCATCAGAAATACATTTATACCATTCTTAGCTTTTGTTTAACGCTGATGATCAATGGTCCTATTATAGCATCTCTCCAAGTGCCTAACTCAGGCACTCAATATAAATTTGTAATGAGGCAAAAGTCAATACAATAGTAAAACTCTTGCCATACACCTCCCAGTCAATATCAGTGACCACATTAATTATCCTTCCTTGCAATTCTCCCAGATTAAGTGACAGAGGAGGCAGGAACGACGACTGTGGTGGTATCTGCAGATCTGTGCTGACCTTTGGTGTCAATTTCCTTGGGTTACTGATAAACTATCCCAACATGCTGCATCTTCTTTGCTGATGGTCTTGGTCAGCCTGGTTTCTTACAAGGGAACCTCCCCATCCCACCCCCCTCAGATTTAGTTATAAGTTGGCACAGTGGATAGGCCTTGAAAAACTGAACAAAAATCAATCGAGAAAACAGGAAGAAGTTGTGTGGAACTATGAAGAAAATAAGCAAAATATACAAACTGAGTAGTCCATGAGCAAGATAGACAACATCAAGGAGAATGTGAGCTCAGGAGCGCCGTGGTCTCGTGGTTAGCGTGAGTACCTGCAGAACGAGAGGTCCTTGGTTCAAGTCTTCCCTCAAGTGAAAATTTTACTTTCTTTATTTTCGCAAAGTTATGATCTGTCCGTTCGTTCATTGATGTCTCTGTTCACTGTAATAAGTTTAGTGTCTGTGTTTTGCGACCGCACCGCAAAACCGTGCGATTAGTAGACGAAAGGACGTGCTTCTCCAATGGGAACCGAAAACATTTGATCGCAAGATCATAGGTCAACTGATTCCTCCACAGGAAAACACGTCTGATATATTCTATACAACACTGGTGACGGCATGTGTGCCGCATGACAAGAATATGTTGTCGACCCACCTAACTTGTACACTTAGCGAATGGGTAAAAAGACTCTTCTACCTTGCCCTATTTAGGTTTTCTTGTGGATGTGATAATCACTCCAAAAAAATGATGAAATCATAAGAGTTTGTCACATAAACTGAAAATAAAAAACTAAACTTTTCACTTGAGGGAAGGCTTGAACCTAGGACCTCTCGTTCCGTAGCTGCTCTCGCTAACCACGGGACCACAGCGCTCCTTGCGTTTCATTGTCCTTGATGTTGCCTATCTTCGCATGGACTACTCAGTTTGTATATTTTACTTATTTTTTTCATAGTTCCACACAACTTCTTCCTGTTTTCTCGATTGATCTGTGTTCAGTTTTTCAAGGCCTATCCGCTGTGCCAACTTATAACTAAATCTGAGGGGGGTGCGATGGGGAGGTTTCCTTGTTAGCACCACATGAGAACCCAGTCTCATGAAATGTGTTGTACCACCCACAGATTGTTTAGTCTTTTGGATCTTTTACCTGATATCTTGTGCAAAATCGTCACTGAACTGTCACAACTGACACTTATTTAGCGAATTCAAAGACACAAATGCTCACATGCTCTATTATACACTATGTTCTGATATGTTACCCCCTAGTGGCATTCTCTGCAACTACACTTCAGTATTTATTATGAATTGAAACTTGGAGAAATTCTCTGCCGAGAGTCTTTACCACTGATATATATCATTTTTCGGTACGTCTTATATTTTTCATGCAACCATGTTCTGAAATCCCAGCAATATTTATGAATAACCAAGTAATGAATAAAGTGCTAACATGATTTAATGTCAACAGTTGCAGCTGTTCCACATCTGCTACTGGATGTCACCTTTCACCTTTTTCATACATTATGGTCTTAAGATATGCTCAACCATTTTAGTCCAGCATTTTTTTTATATATATATATATATATATATATATATATATATATATATATATATATATATATATATATATATATCAACTAGCTAGCTTCCATTGTGCCATCATCATTGGGCCACAGTCTCTATCATTTATCTTTTGAAATTCAGCAATAAACTTCCTTGATCCATCTACGATCTGTCTGCCCTCTTTGATGTAATTTTCTTTACCATCATATCACACCTTCCAATCTGTCCTTGTAATTTCCAACATGCCTCACTGAATAATACACAGTGTGTGAGTGGTTTTCACACCACAGGTTCATGTCTCAGACCCAGAAGTCCAAATTGGTACTACATATGGACTATAAACAGTCTTTTTCAGACAATCTCGAAGATGACAAAACATGAAGTTATGTACCGTAAGCACCACATATCATCAGTCAAGGTGGCTTAGTGCAAAATAACTAACAACAGATGAAGAACTGTACAGTCATTCCTAGACTTCTTTAAATGTTAGTGTAGCCCAAGAGAGGAAACAGAAATAAACATAGTTAACAATGAGTATACCTCTGCTTATATTTTGATGTAATGCCAGATGAGGTGTAAAAAGTTATTCGAGGCATGTATAAATGAAAGGGATCTGAAATGATGGTGTTTTAATACAAATGATGAAAAGCTTGTGTAAGGTAATAAAAAAGAAAGCTGTATACACAATTTCTGCTGAGGAAGACAGTTCCTCAAAACTGCAACACTGCTGTAATTATTTATCTTCACAAACAAGGAGACAGACAGGATGGGGTAAAAAGTATTTATCAGTATTTAGTTTGGAAAGTTGTGGTAAGGTCTTATGGGACCAAACTGCTAAGGTCATCAGCCCCTGAGCCTACACATAACTTAATCTAACTTAAACTAACTTACACTATGGACAACACACACACCCATGCCCGAGGGAGGACTTGAACCTTCGACAGGGGGAGCCGCACGGACCATGACAAGGTGCATCAGACCACATGGCTACCCCGCGCGGCTCAGTATTTATGCACAACATATATTCACTAAAAAGCCGTGTACAAGAGCATTAGATTTTAACCAGGCAAAGGAACAAGTTGCCTTTAGAAATGGATATAACATAACAGGTGTCTTTCTGGCAAGTTATGAACGAAATTACAGAACAGAGCCATGAGTATGAACATCACATTGTCTCAGATTAGTAGAGTTTGAGAAAGTTTTTTTACATAGTATATACAAAACAGTATACAGCCACTGACAAACAAGTAGTTGATTGAGTCTATGTTATAATACTGAAATCAGTGCTACCACTTCCATTAGATTTTATGAGGATAGTGAGAAGTTAAGAGCTGATATAAGGGTTAGACTGGGAGATTCTGTATTAGCAAACCAGTTCTCAGCAGTTTTGGAGGAAGTTTGTATATCTTTAAAATGGGAAAACCAAGGAGTATGGTTTAACGAATCATCTCTAAATCACCTTCATTTTGGTGATGACAATGTAATGTTCAACTAATATTGTTATATTGGTATTAAGCCAAGGTCCAAGGCATGTTTCTGTGGCTGATGTTTTGTCTTCTAATGCCAGAGACATCCTGACAGGCTAAAAGACACAATTAGTATTCAAAATTAAATAGTGTCAGAAGTTCCACGCAACTTTGCAGCATTAGAAAATTGCAGCGAAATGCAGGAAGATCTGCAGCGGATAGGCACTTGGTGCAGGGAGTGGCAACTGACCCTTAACATAAACAAATGTAATGTATTGCAAATACATAGAAAGAAGGATCCTTTATTGTATGATTATATGATAGTGGAACAAACACTGGTAGCAGTTACTTCCGTAAAATATCTGGGAGTATGTGTACGGAACAATTTGAAGTGGAACGATCATATAAAATTAATTGTTGGTAAGGCGGGTGCCAGGTTGAGATTCAGTGGGAGAGTCCTTAGAAAATGTAGTCCATCGACAAAGGAGGTGGCTTACAAAACACTCGTTCGACCTATACTTGAGTATTTCTCATCAGTGTGGGATCCATACCAGGTCAGGTTGACAGAGGAGATAGAGAGATCCAAAGAAGAGCGGCACGTTTCATCACAGGGTTATTTGGTAAGCGTGATAGCATTACAGAGGTGTTTAGCAAACTCAAGTGGCAGACTCTGCAAGAGAGGCACTCTGCATTGCGGTGTAGCTTGCTGTCCAGGTTTCAAGAGGGTGCGTTTCTGGATGAGGTATCGAATATATTGCTTCCCCCTACTTATACCTCCCAAGGAGATCACAAATGTAAAATTAGAGAGACTCGAGTGCGCACGGAGGCTTTTCGGCAGTCATTCTTCCCGGGAACCATACGTGACTGGAACAACAAAGGGAGGTAATGACAGTGGCACGTAAAGTGCCCTCCACCACGCACCGTTGGGTGGCTTGCAGAGTATAAATGTAGATGTAGATGTAGACTTAGCAGGCCAAACTGTTTGTCCATAATCCTGGGTGGAAGAAGTTAATAAACCCAGTAGTCCTGAAAATTGTGATAAAACAAAAATAATGCACGATGAACACATTGAAAAGAAAATGGTACAAATTAATGGTGAGGTCATGGAAGCAGTGGATGAGGTTTTGTATGTAGCGCAATTGAAGATAAATGGATGGACAGGAGGACAAATAAACCGAAGAGTAAAAATGGCCTTGAGCACTTTTGGTACACGAAATAGGGTTTTCAAAACTAAGCTTCCAATGCATTCAAAAGAAAGCTTACAATTTGTGTGTATTATAATTTTTTACTTATGACAATAAAACACATACTTTTAATGAAAACCTATTAAAAAATGAAATGCTACTTAGGAAGCAATGGGAAGATACGTATTGGGAATTACCAGGAGGGACAATGTAGCAAATAAATGGATGTAAATGGACACACACACACACACACACACGCACGCCATGGAATGATATATTTTCTATGAGATGAAATGCTGAGTACAGATGTAGGTGAAGCTCTTTGCTGGATCCCATGAGATAAGAAAAGATTGAGACAAGTGACATTAGAAAATTGCTGAAGGCAGGAAAAATGGAAAATTCTGGTAGTGCCATTACACAGCAGTGGAAGTCAAGTATAAGATGATGATGATAATGAATATTTTTTAAATAATTAAAGTCTGTATGGCTACTTGTTTGCAGAATTTTTTATATCTAAATCATTGGTAATCTAATGACTGAATGCTTTTGGATAGGGGTAAATACGTTAGACCCAATAATAAACAACGTGATTTATTTTTCTGGCAGTCACCACATGCAATATCAATATGGATTAGTTTCCAAGGAGATGAGATTTTTTTTTTTTTTTTTACCTTTGGTGGTGTTGTCAGTCGGCTGGCTAGTTTGATACAGCATGCCACGAATTCCTTGCCTGTGCCAAACGAGGCCCTTTTTAAAGTCCAGGTCACATGTCCTATCTATACACATTGTGTGTGTGGTATTGATAGCTATGATGCCATGGTGTAGGTGCAAATTCTTAAGGTGGCACTACAACACACCGACGACAGCGCCCTCTAGCTGGTGCTGTGGAGCTCTACGAGCTCCGCCCCAGATTCAGCACTTTTGATCAAGAGCAGACGGCCGGAACACTTCGCTTCATATAGAGACTTTGCTCTACTTACGATGGGACTAAGGCTTCGCACCTACGTACAAAGTTATGTGTGCCTCTGTATATATTCTTGCACCAGTAAACCACTTTTACTGACTTGCAGTACCGATGTGTTTTACCTCACCTGCTCCTACTCACTTCCTTCATTCAGCCAACGTTTCAATTTTCAGGAGCAGACACACGCGCCACCTTCCAGGCGGGATACAAAAGTGTGTCTTTAAAGCAGTGCTTTCTATTGTTTTTTCATCCTCAGGCTGTGAGCATTAATGATTCTTTCACCTTTCAGGGGCATTTCCACACGCCGAGGGCAAGAACGTGCCTCAAACCTTGATAAGCTCCTCAGCTCTCTTTGACAAGGCTGTTATCAGAATAATGGTGACTTCTTATATGAGAAGTCTTCAGCTGCCATTGCTGGGATGTGGAATTCCTATGGCCATGACAGACAGGGTTAAGCAAATACGCTGATAGCCATAAGATTATCATCATCTGCTTAATAGTCTACCGGTCCACCTTTAGAACACAATACAGCTGCAATTCAGCACAGCACAGATGGCACACGTCTCTGGCGGGTTTCCAGAGGTATGTGGCACCAAGTGTCTATGTGCAGGTCATACAGTACCTAGAAATTATGAGTTGGAGGTTTGAGGATGTGGAGGTTGTATCCGATAGGTCCCAGAGGTGTTCTGTTGCGCATAGATCAGGCTAATTGAAGAGCCAAGGCTTCAACATATGTTCACTGTCGCATTGCTATAACCACTTTAATATGATTCTGGCCTCATGAAATGGACAATTATACTAACGAAAGATGCAATGATTCTCAGGGAAGACATTAAGCACAAACGGATATAGGTGGTCCGCAATAATGTGCACGTGGTCCACAGTGATCATGGTGGCCTTGACTACTATCAACAGGCACCACACAAGCCCAGGTGAATGTGCCCCACAGCATAATATTTCTTCAAATGGCCTGCACCTGTGGTGTGATACACAATCCAGTTTCAATGATACAATACACAGTGCAGATGCAACTGACAATGTCATTGGGCAACATGGCCATACCTATGGATATCTTCTGCAGAGCCCCTTGTTCAACAAAGTGCTCTCAACAGTGTGCACTGAACAGTGTGTTCTGGAACATTTGTGCCTGCACCAACATTTTACTCTATCATCAGATTGCCACTGTCTAGCCTGCTTTACACAGTGGGCAAGGCTCTGACCTCCACATTCTGTGACGAAGCCCGGATGTTCGACATGTTGCTGGCGACCCACGATTTTATTGTCTGTTGACCACTTTCTATAGATGTTCATGACAGGAGCACACAAACAGATAAATGTGTTCAGTGTTTCCGAGATGCTCATTCTTGGGTGCCAGGACATAGCTATTGCACTTTGGGAAAGTTGCCCTTTTTTGTGACACCAAATTGCCACCACCAGCATCCTACCACTGATGCTACTATTTATTTTAATGAACTATTAATTAATGTATTTAATTATTTTTTTACAAGGATCTGGTTTTTATTTCTATTTTTTTAACTTCAAGTGAGGCAAGCCAATGCTGAAACTGACTGAGGTTCATCTGCTGTGTAATATATTGGCTGCTGTGGCACCTGTTGTGTAGGCCAAAGATGTTAAAAGATCAAGCTACACACTGCTGTATAGACACTATTCCTGTTTTCTTTTCTAACGATTATCGGTATCTGTTTTTATGAACTGGAGAAAGTTGTCACAAAAATAACAACGCTTGTTAATTTGCTCAGTTGAGCAAAATGTAACATCAGTTTTACCAAAAATATATTACACATTAGCGAAAGAAAATCTTGGCTATTTTTGCAGTAGAGATGAAAAAGACATTGTAACGAATTCTTTTTCTGAGTTCATTGTCTTTTCTCAGAAAGGACAGAAAAAAAAAAAACCAACCACACAAACCCACAAGAAATAGAAAGAAAATCTCAACAAACAGAACCAGAGCATTACCAGTGGATTTCCCCATTTGCAGCCTTATTCCTCATTTCTCTCTTCTCTGCTGATATTCTTTTCTCACCACATCACACAACCACAGTGCCACCAGGTGGCATTCGGTCTTGTAGTGGGCAGTGTCCATAATGTTTTGCTCATCAGTGTAGCTTCTAACCACAGCCCTAGTTCCCTCTTATCTGCATTTAAAAAAAGAACTTGTCTACAATAGAATGTTCATCCAGTTGTTTACTTCCTCTCAGTCTGTTTTCCTTAAATAATTGTTCAAAATGTTCAAATGTGTGTGAATTCCTAAGGAACCAAACTGCTGAGGTCATCGGTCCCTACACTTACACAATACTTAAAACTAATTTATGCTAAGAACAACACACACACCCATGCCCAGGGGTGGACTCAAACCTCCAACGGGAGGGGCCGCGCAGTCCATGACATGGCACCCCAAACCGTGTGACCACTACATGTGGCTCTTAAAGAATTATCTGCTAAGAAACCGAAATATAACTTGACAAATGAAATTCTGGCAGAGATAAGCAAGGAAAGATATCTTATGAGCATTCTCTATTGAGGATAAGTAATTGTGTGGATCACAAAATTCAAATGGGAAAATTAAAATGAATGGCATTAATGGCATCCATTTTGCACATAAGAGGTTTTATGTTATTGTCCGAGAAAGAGGAGTCATTAAGTAACATCACGGATGCATGTGAGATAATTCAAATAGTATTAGCAAGGGTTTTTTAAAAGCAGATTTCAATTTTGCAGAAAGATTAACCAAAATATTTCTTAAATAATATATGGCTTGCATTAATATTATCGTGTAGAAGAAGGCTTAACTAGATGAATGACGAAAACGAACTTCACTTAACAAAGGTTTATTCAGTACTTGCACATACAAGATTGCGGGGCGAACTGCCTCCGGCCAGAACACATACAGTATATATACAGCTACAGAACATTCTAGTACAATGATTTTTGATGTTGGTGGATACTTCTAGAATGTACTTGAACCAAATATAGAAATTAAAATTTTACAGTTCAGTTGAGTTTTGAACTCACAACCCTCCATGCAGCAGTCTAGTATCATAACCACTACACCACGGTGACTGTGCTACTCAGCTTCTTCTGCTACTTTGCCCCCTCCTTAAGAGAACAGCGTCTTGGTGTTACGTCCTAGTCCGGGAATGAGTCATCGGTCCTGCATACTCCGACTCCCAATGACTGATGCTCGCCCTGGTGGTGATCTTCTTAAAACTTCTTTTGCTGCTATGCTCTTCATCACCTTTCCGCTTTTTGCCTGTCACTAGAGCTTCAAATTTACCCTGGGTTGCAGGATCCTTATAGGGCTTCATTCGAACGACGTGGACCATATCTCTGATCTTTCGTCGTCTTGAGTCGGGATCAAAATCTTCAACTTCATAAGTAACATCAGATAACTGTCTTACAGCCTTATAAGGTCCAAAGTAGCGCCTGAGGAGCTTTTCAGAGAGACCAACCTTCCAAACAGGAGTGAAGATCCAGACGAGGTCACCAGGCTCGTAGACAACAGAGCGGTGGCTCGTGTCATGCCTCTGGCGATCGGTTTCTTGAGCCTGTAGCATGCAGAGTCAAGCTAACTGCCGAGCTTCCTCAGCTCTGGTTAACAACTGGCCGGTGTAGTCATCGTCCACATCATCAGGATGTAACGGAAACACTGTGTCCATCGCCGTAGTCGCCTCACACCCATGCACCAGGAAAAATGGCATAAATCCTGTAGTATTTTGTTTGGCGGTGTTGTAGGCAAACATCATGAAAGGTAGCACCTCATCTCAGTTGCTCTGCTCAACATTGACCAACATTAATAGCATGTTGCCCAAGGCCTTATTAAGGTGTTCAGCAACCCCATTAGTTTGTGGATGGTAGACACTCTTCATGTGATGAGTAATGTTGCACTGACAATTTATCTCTGTCACAAGATTCGATTGAAAAACTTTTCCTCGATCCGTGATTAATGACCTTGGGGCACTGTGTTTTAATACAATGTCTTCCGCGATGAATTTGGCTACCTCGGATGCTTTAACCATTTTCATGGCTTTTGTAATGTCATAGTGTGTCAGATAACCAGTCAAACAATAATCCATCTATTGCCACTAGTAGACATTGGAAATCATCCAAGGAGAATCCCAACATGCTGGAAAGGCATTTCAACTGGTGAAATTGGTTTGAGTCAGCCAGGTGGTTTCTGAGGAACTGTTTTTGTCCTCTGGCACTCTAGACAGTGCGACACATAGTGACAGGCACTCCTAAATAAACCTGGCCAGAAAAATCTTTGCGGATTCTATCGTATGTCTTAATAAATCCTAGCTATCCGGCCTCAGGTGTGTCATGGAATTTCTGTGGAACATCTAAGCACATGTGTTTAGGAAACACTGGTAGACACCTCTTTCCAAATGGATCAAAGCTTTCCTTGCAAAGTAATCCATTAACTACCTTAAATTGTCCTTTCACATCCTCTGAACAACTTAAGGCAAGCATAATTTGAGATATCTTGACGTCCTGCTTCTGCTCAGCAGGGAGGTCCTGGAGTGCAGCTAGACAGTCACTATCTTCATCAAAGTTTTGATGGTCTTGCACAGGGTTTCTTGAGAGACAGTCGGATCTTGGTGTTTTCTTCCACTTTTGTACACTATAGTAATGACATACTCTTGAAGATGTAGTGCCCACCTGGTGGGTCGTCCTGTTGGATCCGTAAGGTCTGTCAACCAACGAAGTGAATGATGGTCTGTAACAACTGTGAATGGCCTTCCATAGAGATACTGTCAAAATTTGCACATGGCCCAGATCACAGTGAATGATGGTCTGTAACAACTGTGAATGGCCTTCCATAGAGATACTGTCGAAATTTGCACGTGGCCCAGATCACACATTCTCCATCTGTAGTTGAGTAGTTTCTCTCGGCTTTTGTAAGAGTCCTAGAAGCATAGGCTATAACCTTCTCTTTTCCATCCAAAATTTGCACCAGAGCAATACCAATCCCATACCATTGGCACCTGTGTGTAGTTCTGTAGGTGCTCTTATCATACAGACCAAGTACAGGGTCAGTTGTCAGAGCTTCTTGCAGCACATCGAAAGAATCTTGTTGAGCACCACCCCAGATAAATTTAGCTTGTAACAACTCTTGGAGTGGCCTGGCTTTGATACAAAAGTCTTTGATAAAACGGTGGTAATGCAAACATAATCCAAGGAAGCTTCTCATATCTGTAATACTTTTAGGAATAGGAAATTCCACTATAGGTCTCACCTTTTCTGGGTCTGGCTGCAAACCTTCGTTTGACACAAGGTGTCCAAGTATTTTGATTTCTTCTGCTCCAAAGAAAGACTTTCTTGAATTAAGTTTCAGTCCGCCTTGTTGGAGACACTTAAGAACAACCCTCTGTCTTTTTATATGTTCATCAAATGTCTCCGAGAACACTATATGTCATCTAAATAACAAAGACACATTGTCCACTTCAGGTGACGTAGAAGATTATCCATCATCCATTCGAAAGTTGCTTGTGCATTACACAAACCAAACGGCATTACCTTAAACCCATACAGGCCCTTAGGGGTGATGAATGCAGTTTTCTCATGATCAGCCTCATCTCCTTCGATTTGCCAGTATCCCGAGTACATGCCCATGGTTGAGAAAAACTTTGCCCCCTTCAGACAATCTAGTGTATCATCAGTTCTTGGAAGAGGGTAAACGTCCTTTTTAGATATCATATTAAGCTTCCTGTAATCAACACAAAAGCGCCAACTGCCATCCTTCTTCCTGACAAGGACCACTGGTGATGACCATGGGCTCTGTGAAGGCTGAATGCTGTCATTCTTCATCATTTTCTCTACCTTGTCACGAATTATTCGACACTCCGTTGCTGACACACGGTATGCTCTCTGGCTTATTGGTTGATGGTCTCCAGTGCTAATCCACAGCTTTACCATTGATTTTTCCAATTTGCTTTTCACCTGTCGATTGAAGCATTCAGAGAACTCTTGAAGAATGGCAGGTAGCTTCTTCTGTTGTTCCTTTGTGAGATCTGGTGGTGGTCGAGCTAGAGGATCTTGTCTCGTAGTGGTAGTGTTAATTTCGTCCACAGTCTCAACATGGGAGGTTTCTATGATGCTCAGCTGTTCTTCGATTAACGGTTCAGCGTTTGCTACGCACATGCATCCTGGAATGATCTGCAGTTCTCGGCAACAGTTAACTATCCACAATTCACCGAATCCGTTCTCAAATGAGACGACAGAGGCTGGGATGACGAAGTTATTCTTCAGTAGTATGCTTCTCTTACATTCCACGACAAGATCCATGGATTGATGCACGGCATGATACGTGACAGTTACCTTTCTAGTGCTGACTGCAGGAATGATCACTTCATCCAGTACACATAGTCTCCACACACTTGGATGCGCAACTTCCTGTCCACAGTATCTCATCTCATCTAGCATAATCTTCGAGTGACCACAATCTATAATTGTCCGAGAAGCTTTCAAAAAGTCCCATCCAAGAATGACGTCATGACTACACTCTTGTAAGGTGATGAATTCTAAGGGCTGTGTATGGCCACCTATACCCACACGAATGGTACATCTTCCTGTAGGTTTTACATATTTCCCATTAGCCGCCTTCAGCAGAGATGTTTTGCTGTTGACGAACATGGTTTTCTGCAACTGGTGATGGTACTTTTCCAAAATGACTGAATATGATGCTCCAGAGTCCACAAGAGCTTGGGCTGGTCGGCCATCCATGAGGATATCAATGTAGTTGCCTATCATTTTTGTAGTAATTAACGGTGGAGGATTTTTCTCTTTGGTGGCCTCACCTCCAAGGAAGATCGCACCCTTTAGTTTTCCATGTTGCGGCAGCTAGATGATCAGCTGTAGCTTCTAAACGGTGAGGGAGACCTCGATCGGCATGTTGGGGAGCGTCCCCTCCAGCGGCTAGCTTGCAGCGATAGAGACCTACATCGTACTGCACCCACATCTTCTTGTTCATCTTCATCATCCCAGAGTTGGCATCGGCTAAGATCAGTCTGCTGCCTTCTGGCATGGGTGTCATCAAATATGTGCCGCCTTTCTTGACAATAGCGCACCACATGTCCCGGTCGTCCGCAGTGGAAACATACTGGTTGGCTGTCCTGGGTCCTCCAGACATCAGTCTTCCTTGGAGCCCAAACAGGTTCCTCGTGCAGCATTGTAGGAACATAACTCCACCTGGGTCTCAACTTTTTCACCATTCTAAAGGGAAATGAGAGCAAAGAGATTGGGTTCAATATCTGTTCCCCTTCCTCCCTTATGACCTGTTGGAGTGTCTCGTTTTTTTGCGCGCTGTGCAATCCAAATGCTTTCTGAACTTCCTCTCTCACTATCTGACAAAGAACACTTGTGAAATCAGTTTCTTCCTTCATCACAGACATTGATACGACATTTGGAAGCTGTTCAAACTTCTTGCATGTAATTCTTTTTTGATGCATTGTCTCGATATTCTGGCACCATTTTATGGAGTCGTCTGCTGTCGAAACCTCCTTCATGAGTAGGGCTTGATACATATCCTCAGCAATACCCTTCATGAGATGTGCAACCTTATCTTCCTACTTCATTCTAGGATCCACTATTTTACACAGCTCCAAGACGTCTTGAATGTAGGATGCTGTAGTTTCTCCTGGACGCTGTGCCCTATCCTTTAATGTATCTTCAGCCTTGCACTTCTGTCGTCGTGTGTCACTGAAATACTTGCGCAGTTCCGCCTGGAATACTTCCCAGCTTGTGAACTTCTCCTCGTTGTTCTCATACCATTGCTTGGCAGTGCCCTCCAAGTAGAGAAATATGTTAGCTAAACACACGGTGTCATCCCATTTGTTAAATTTGGCCATACGCTCATATACCTTCAGCCACCTGTTTGAATCTTGGCCATCATCACTAGAGGAGGTCTCATGTGGTGACACACTGTTGCTGTCATCATAATGTCCTCTTCCTCTTCTGTCTCCAACAGATTGTGATCTGTTGAATATGGCTCGAACTCTGGCTTCTCGCCACGTGGTCTAATGGGAGCCACAGTGTCGTCAATAACGTGCGCTATCACAAGTTCCAATACCCAGCGTCTCCACCAGAATAATGTCACGTACAAGGTGTAACTAGATGAATGACGAACACTAACTTCACTTAACGAAAGTTTATTCAGCACTTGCACATACAGGAACATGGAGCGAACTGCCTCCAGCCAGAACACATACAGTATATATACAGCTACAGAACATTCCAGTACAGTGATTCTTGACATTTGTGGATACTTCTAGAATGTACTCGAACTGAATATAGAAACTAAAACTGTACAGCAACAGTTTAATATCATAACCACTATACCATGATGTTATTCAACTTCTTCTGCAACATTATCAGTGGTAAGATATGTATATTTTACACAGAAAACGAAAACTTACAGTGCAGTGATTGTCCAGGTGATTCACACTATTACAGCCGACCACAGTTTTCTTAAAGATATTGTGGAGTCAAGTGACTTCTTTGACACAGTGCCTGAGGCCTGTGGAGTATCAGATAGGCACCATATGAAGGTGGACATTCTAGCTCTCAGGGAACAGCACATTTTCTGCACTGTCAAACCGAATGGTGTTTAGCTGCACGGTGCATAGTGGTGATGGACTCCTGGTTAACATTTGCTGGTGTTGTTGTGATATTCAAGTGATTCCCAAATAGGAACAATTCTTTCCAGATATGTACTACAGCATACGGCTGAATGTGCTCGTGCTTGTGTCTATGAGGAAGTAACAGCCACATTCAGCAAGCAGTGCTGCACTACGGCAGCGGTGAGAGGGCACATTCGTGTGATGCTTGTTGGGTCACCTTGGAATTCGATGGTGATGTGATGATGGGACCCAGGTTTGGAGACTGTTTTATGGTGTGTTGTTGTCACGTATTACTGACATTTACTCTATATGCTTGTGCATTTTAATCTCAAGATTATTGCTGTCCTGATAACTAACATGAATAGTAATTATTTCTGCTTGCTTCAGGCTGACCAAGGATTACAGTGGTTTGTCTGAGCTGATTTTAAAAATAGTGTGGCACTTGTCCTTTTCAGTATTATTGATTTTTTAATTTATCTGAGGCACCATGTAAAGTTGTGGTCTATGATCTGTACTGCTATGGAAAATGTAAAGCTCATCATGTAAACGTAAGGTTCGTGTTAAGGCTGAGGTTTCACTATGTTTTTCTAGGAGATATTTGAAGTGCCTTGTATGTCTCACTGGACCTTAGAATGATTTATTGGAACTACTGCACCTCACCTTAAAACACTGATGTTGTGGTTTCTTTTTTTTGGATGAGATTTAAAAAGTTCCTGTCATGAATCAACCACTACCGTCGGTCTCTTGCGCATAATTTCCCATTAGCCTGTGTCTAAAGTATGCATGTTTCGGGAAATGGACTGCGTTATGCCCAACAATACACTACGAAGTTCGTTTGTGTTGTAGCAAAAGCAGATGTCAGGATCCCCACTGGTTATTAAGCGATGTTCAGCATTCGTGGTATGTATGACACAAAGGGTGCTGTCATTTCGACAGATAAAGTTGCCTTTCAGCCAGCCTATAACTTTTTGTAAACTTCGTTATTGCTCTACTGAAAGGTTTTGTATTTATTAATGGAATTGAACAGGCTCACCTAAAGTTTTTGCAGCTTCATATAAAGTTTTATACTTCTTGTTTTAAAACTTGTGTTGGCATTCTACTGTAATTAACATTTGATGAAATTGTTGGGTCACTGTGGGGGTTCTCTGAGTTTTGGTAATACACGGTGTACATAAAGTCCGGGAACACTTTCAATTATTTACTACACAAGAACCAAACATTGTACAGATATCATACATATGTCAGTTTTAAGAAAAACCCTGAAAGTTTTTTTTTTCCATGTATACCGCCACAGCGTAGTTTGGTAATTTGCCGATTGTCAGCGCTAGTTGCAAACATTGCGAGTTCAGGTGTGGAGCAAGTTTTCTGTGTGTTGGAGTGTGCTACAGCTTTTCAATGGATGTTTAGAACCAAGTATGGTATGAAGCCACCAACAAGAAAGGCCATTTACCATTGACACAACAAATTCGTTATGACTGGTTACTTGTGCCCAGCAAAGAGAAGCAGATGTCCCAGTGTGACTGGGTTGCTTGAGTCCAGCAAAGAGAAGCAGATGTCCCAGTGTGAGTGAAGTGAATGTTGAGCACGTACAAGAGACATTTGTGGCCTCCCCTATCACCACATCTCACTCTGTGTGACTTTTTTCTATGAGGACACATTAAAGATTTGGTGTATGTACCGCCTCTACCAAGTGATGTAGCAGAGCTCTGGGAGAGAATACGGGAAGTGACTGCCACAGTCAATGACTTCATGCTGGGACGGGTATGGCATGAATTCAGTTACCATATTGACATCTGGTGGGTCACTCATGGTTCATATATCGAATGTTTGTAAAAAAAACTTTCAGAGTTTCTCTTCCAAATGCAATATGTATGACATCTGTACAATGTTTAGTTCTTGTGCAATAAATAATTGAAAGTGTTCCTGGACTTAACGTACACCCTGTATGTACATTGTCACAGATATTGGCCAGTATCTGCGAGCTGTACTGTTACAATGATGTTATAAACTTCTTGGCTTAATATTTTGAGAGTACCATTTTCAATTCTGAAGAATATACAAATAAGTGTTAATTTCAGAATGACTAAACTACTTTATATGAACACAAATACCTTTGGTCGTACTCTGGTCCTAACACCCGAATCGTCCACGATAATTTGGGTAGGGAGCTTAGAAATTAACTAACGGGACACCATAAATGGAAAACTATGAGCACAGACTACCACTTATCTAAAGGACAAAATAGTATGTGGTGATATGTACACATAAATTATGAGGCAGAATTGATGACCATCACTTATATTCAGGTGGCAAGATACTGCACACTGCCAACACATACATATAAAAATACAAGTAATGACACAAAACTATAGTTTTGAAAGCTAGGTGTGTTTAACTTCCCCTTTTATTTGTCTCTAGCAACACTACTCATTCATCTCCTGAAATTTAAGTACTGGTCAACAATATAAGAAAATTTTGGATTGCTACTCACTGTAAAGGTGACACATACCAGTCCGAGCTGTCAGGGATGGTGGTCACGTATGCATGAGGGGGGCTTACTTGTATGAGAGTGAGTGAGTGAGTGAGTGTGTTTCCTTTTCTGCAAAACGCGTTGACCAAAAGCTAAATACGTAACAATCTTTTCATTGTGCGCTTCTGCAAATGAATGTGTCATCTTTAGGCTGACTATCAATCTACATACTTCCCTATATTGTTGACATTCCAACTAGGAGTTTCCATTATTTAAGTACTGGGTATTACTTGTGTATCATTTTTTTTATTTTTTTTTTTATTCCGATTTTGGCCGTCTAGGGACCGCGTTAAACAACTATTTTTCAATGTACATTTCTCCTATTGCGTTCCTCCTCTTTTCTCTTCTGCCAATATGTCTTCATCCTCTCTCTGTGCTGCTCCCTTCGGTCTTCTGTCCACACTGTTCCTCCAGTTCTTCTCTTCTTCACTTCAAATCCTTCAAAATGTTGAATTTTGTCTCTCATTAAGTCTCTGTTGGTTATATCATCTTCTCCTATACCCATCTCCTCTAAGTCTGCTTCGACTTCTTTGAACCAGGTAATTTGGGTTCTGGGGTTCTTGTCAAAAAACATGAATATTTTCTTTGTCAGCCTTTCATCATTCATTCTTTTCAAATGAGCGTAAAAGCTTACTCTTCTCTTCCTCATAGTATCTCCCACTTTCTCAATTTTGTCATACACTTCTCTATTACTTCTAAGCTTCCAAGTCCCATTCTCAAACCTCGGCCCAAGTACTCTTCTAATGATTTTTCGCTCCTTTTTTGCTATAGCTTCCATTTCCTTGTTAGTGTTCATTTCTAAACATTCAGATGCATACAGACACTCTGGCTTAATCACAGTGTTGTAGTGCCTTATTTTTGCGTTAATTGATACTGACTTCTTGTTGTACACATTCTTTGTTAGCTGGAATGCCATTTCCATTTTTCTTGTTCTTGTTTTATTTCCTTCTTTATCCGAAGCATTGGGCTGGATGATTTCCCCTAAATATTTGAAATTAGAAACCTTCTTTATCTGGCCATACTTTGTAATCATATTGTTCGGTGCCTCTTTTACATTGGTTAGGTACTCTGTCTTTTCAAAGGAGATTTTCATTCCTGCTTTTTCTGCTGTTTCATTCAGAATATTGATCTGTTTGACTGCTTCTTCCAAACTTCCTGCCAGAATCGCTAAGTCATCAGCAAAAGCGAGGCAATTTACTTCTAATCCATCCTTTATTCTTCCTAATCTGATTTTTTGTATTCCTTCTTCAGTCGTTTTCTTCCTCCACTCTCTAATAACTTTTTCTAACACACAGTTGAATAGGGTAGGTGAGAACCCATCTCCTTGTCTTAATCCTGTTCTGATTTTGAATGGTCTGGATACCTCACCACGGAACTTTACTTTTGCATAGGTATCCGTAAGTGTTTCTTTGACGATTGCGACTGTTTTCTTGTCTGCTCCAAACTCACTAAGGATGTTAACCAAGGTTGTTCTGTCAACGGAGTCGTACGCCTTCTAGAAGTCAACAAACGTGATAAAGATGTCTTTTCCTCTTAATCGTCTATATTTAATAATTAACTTCAAGTTTAAAATTTGCTCCACACAAGATCTTCCCTTCCTAAAGCCTGCTTGGTATTCACCAATTTCTTGATCAAGTTGTTTCTCCAATCTGTTTTGTAGGGCCTTAGATAGAATTTTATACGTTACTGGAAGTAAAGATATCCCTCTGTAGTTATTTGCATCGGTTTTATCCCCTTTCTTGAAGATGGGGTGGATTAATGCAGTTTTCCACTCTTCCGGTATACGTTCCGTTCTCCAAATCTCATTGATTATTCCCAGTAGTTTTTCTTGAGTTGTATTATCCACACTTTTCCACATTTCTGCAGTTATCATGTCTTCCCGTGGTGCTTTATTGTTCTTAAGGTTTTTAATGATTTCTCTGATTTCTATGAGGGATGGGGGTTCAGAATTATTGTTTACTGTGTTTGGGGTGTTGGCTGGTAATTTTTCAATAGGTTCCTGACAGTTGAGGAGTTGTTCAAAATATTTTGCTAATATTTCACAATTTTCTTCATTATTCATTGCCAGTTTTCCACTGGTATCTTTAAAACACAGATTTGGTGCTACATATTTTTGTAGTTTGTCTGAATGTGCTGTAAAAGGATCTGTTATTGTTTCTCTTAAAATCTTTATCCATTTGTGTAAGTTGGTTCTTTTCAAATAGTCTTTTTACTGATCTAATGAGTTTTGCTGTAGAAGATCTTTGCTGTTTGAACTCCAGGTAGTCCTTATCACTTTTGGTTGAGTGCCATTTCTTCCATGCCAAAGTCACAGGATATAAGAAATGAGCAGTCAACATATAAGAGATAGCATTAGAAGGCAGAAAGTCTTATGAATAATGCATTTCACAAGTATCTTGTGTATCATTATTTAAATATTCAATCATAATGTTAAAAAGACAGGCATAACATTCAATGAAATTACACAAATTTTAACAAGCAAGGAGCTTTCTCAAAATTTATTTGATGCCACTGTCAATACAGGCAGAAAAACAATATCTGTTTTATGTAACTTACATGATAATGAAAATAAAGTAAAAAAAGTTACAAAGGTGCATTTCAATACAGAACAGTGGAGGTTTCTCATTATAAAACATACAATATTCAGTAAGTTCAATCACAAAAAGAACTCATTTCATTGTACAGTATAGAAGCCTTATTTTACCATGGCACAATAACGACTAGTTTTATCACAGTCATGAGCTACTCTACACTAGCTCTATTTCAACAGAAGCTCAAGATGAGTTGCATGAAAGTTCAGTCCATAAACTTCAAGAAAATTTAAGCATAAATTGATGTATGGATTAACAATTAGGTCTCTCAGGTTAAAATTCCACATCACCAACAATAAAAGAAAGATTCAAAGGAAATAATAAAGCCTGTGAAAACATTTTGTAATTCCTATAAAGACACATACTTTAAATATCAATACCAACTGTGAAACAAGGTATTATATTTAACAAAATAACAATAGCTAAGATTTGTCTCTTAGCACATAGCAAAAGTAACAGTAGTCATGAGAAACATTTTCCTCCGTTTAAAGGGGATAAATGAGTCTCACAATGTATAATATCCACTCACGTCAGATCAAGGGTCAACATGCAGTAACAAACAAGGATTGACAGCACAACAGGAGTAATTGATTGAGTATTAAGGTTTCAGCATTTGTTCTTTCTTTACCTAATAAATGCTCAACTACCACTTTTTATAGGAAAAATAAACTTTCCCTGGTTTGTTAACACTTCATTTTCTTTTACTACTATTTTTTTGCAATAACCGAATGCACTAAAATAGGATATTATTTCCCCATACACCCATCTGAATAGCAAACAGCCAAAGTCACAGGATATAAGAAATGAGCAGTCAACATATAAGAGATAGCATTAGAAGGCAGAAAGTCTTATGAATAATGCATTTCACAAGTTATTACAACAGCAAAAGTTCATAAAAATGTGAGAACCTAAACTTTATTCAACACCAGTGCACCACATACACCAAGATAAATTAGATAATTATTTGATTTTAGGGCAAATCAGTTAATAAGAATAACTTAGTTTTAGATTGCACAACCAGGAGCTGTTAAGTAAGACTTACAACTTAATCTACACATGCTAGAAATAAGTGTGCTTCATTCGCTGAAAGCTGTTATCATCTCTTCTATTGTTTGCACTAAGTTACATAATTAAATTTCAGTGTTTCATCATATTTAACCAAATAAACTTAAAAGCAATATTACTCTGCAATAAGATCAAATTGCCAATCAAATACTTGTTACATCTGCAAGACTTCACTCGGGATACTGAATAATTACTACTCACAAAATAGGCTAAGCAGCTTTACGTGACTTATCTATCTGTAGAACACATTCTGAACTTCTAAATTTATAGCAACCTACTGCTTTGTGGGGATTCCTTCTCATTACCTACTCTTTTCTAAGAATCTCTACGATTCACATCTTAAATGGCACCTGGTTTACTTACTGACCTTTCAACTCAGTCAAAAATCACCCAAATCTTTTCCACACAGTTAATTGGATAAATTTCAATTTTCAAATGTTATCATGCATATATCTGTGATTTATATATGTTGACTTTTGAGAGTTTGATGTTTGAAGAGGAATGTAGTACACACAATGTCACTTATGGTTTGACAATTTGAATTACATTCTGTCTGCCCATTACTGGATACTTTTCTGCATGTATTAAAAAATGTGGTGTGGAATTTCGAGACTTAAATTTACTGTTGGCTCAAGCAACTGGGATGTCAACAATCAAAACTGTTTCTAATGCATTAAAAAAATCTTTGACGAGCACCAAATAAGACCAGGTGTATGTCAAAGTAAAATATTGGTCCTAAAACACTGACACGGATATATCAGTCTTAATTATTCACAAATATACAAGAATGTCTATAAAATTAAACAAATTATTACAGAAAATGTGGTAAGATATTTCTATAGCAGCAGCAGAAGCCTACATCACAGAAGGGGAGCAAAATCTTGCTTCTAAATTCTTTTTAAGATCAAGTTTCAAAGAGAGATAACATACATAATTAAGAGACAAGGAATGTGCATTACAACAAAACATTCATTATTGGAGAAATAAAACTGTCCAGCATAAAGCATAAAGAATAATTTTCTTAGGTACATTTCAATACAAACACTTCATTTTTATCTTTAACAATTTATACATTGCAATAAATTAACCATCAAAGAGCCCACAAAAACATGAAATTTTGATTAATAAACGAAAGTTTATGGTAAACTTATTGCATAGCCCTTCTCAAGGAAAGTTTGTCATTCTCTGTCAGACTGAGAGATCATTCTGAGACCAGACAAAAGCTTTTATTATTTTTGTGGCTTAAGTATTGTAAAATATGGTTTTTAGACTTTATGTGACTATGTTGCAGATAACAGTTTATTGCTATTAACAGTCTTTATACCCATGTATTCCTTGAGATTTGTGCAAGATTATCTGATTTTTTAGCAATTAAATGCTCCAATAAAAGCTTCATATTCTGACGAATGGCTTCAAAGCAGCATGAATGTGGTCCACAGCAGGATTGTTCAACTTTTTATTACTCCATAGGAGTACATTAGAAATGCAGCAAGTGTACTGTACTCTATACTCTGAACAAGTCTTCCGTTCACGACACTTAAGGTGGTGGACTGTAAATTGAGCTTCCGCTGCCAGAATCAGAACTGTGTCTGGATCTAACTATAAGCCACACCACATATGCAGTTAATGCCACACCCTGGATACCAGCCAACAGGAAGAAGTAATAATCGAGGTGGCCTTGGAAATGTTGTGCATCCTGGCGGATCCAGACTGGAGAGAGAGCTGAGATGAGAGCTGTTCCCAGGAGAGAATTCACTCCCTCCGTTGCAGAGAACAAGCCCATGGCAACACCTTGCAGTGGCCGTGGAGCTGCTGAATAGGCGAACTCGAGACCTAATGAATCATTATAATATCAGTTACTTTTATTTTATGATAAAACGGAGAAACTTGGAAAGCATTAACTACATATTATGGGGCTATGAGGCAGGTGAAATGAACATATTTTATTTGAAACAAAGGGCAATTCAAAATGAGTATAGTGATTACAAACAGCTATAACTATTTAATGCATAGTGGTACATCAACGAGTTGCAGAGAATTTAAAAGAAAATTCACACTTTTGACCACTGTGCAAGTGCTGTGATTCTGAAGTTGAAGCAGAAGCATGTACAGCGTAAGTGAAAAAGTGTGAATTCCTTCATATTAAGGCTTTTTTTTTTTGGGGGGGGGGGGGGGAGAGGAGGGGTCATCAGCCTTCTGACTGGTTTGATGCGGCCCCCGAACTCCTCTCCTGTGCCAACCTCTTCATCTCAGAGTACCACTTGCAACCTACATCTTCAATCGAAAGATAGGAGATGAGGTACTGGCAGAACTGAAGCTGTGAGGACAGGTCCTGAGTCATGGTTGGGTAGCTCAGATGGTAGAGCACTTGCCTGTGTAAGACAAAGGTCCTGAGTTCGAGTCTCGGTCCTGTCCACAGTTTTAATCTGCCAAGAAGTTTCATATCAGCGCACACTCTGCTGAAGAGTGAAAATCTCATTCTACGTCCTCAATAATTTGCTGGATGTAGTCCAATCCCTGTCATCCTCTATAGTGTCTGCTCTCCACAGCTCCCTCTAGTATCATGGAAGTCATTCCCTTCTCCTTTTCACCGTTTTCCACATACTCCTTTCCTCCATGATTCTGCACAGAACCTCCTCATTCCTTACCTGATCAGCCCACCTAATTTTCAAATTTCATCTGTAGCACCATATCTCAAATGCTTTGATTCTCCTCTGTTTCAGTTTTCCTACAGTCAACTACCATACAATGCTGTGCTCCAAACGTATATTCTCAGATATTTATTCCGCAAAGTAAGGCCTATGTTTGATACCAGAAGACTCCTCTTGCCCTTTTTGCCTGTGCTAGTCTGCTTTTGATGTCCGCCTTGCTTCACCCATCATTGGTTATTTTGCTGCCTAGGCAGTAGAATTTCTCAACTTCGTCTACTTCATAACCACCAATCCTGATGTTAAGTTTCTTGCGGTTACCATTTCTGCTGCTTCTCATTACTTTCATTTTTCTTCAATTTACTCTCAATCCATATTCTGCACTCATTAGATTGTTCATTCCATTCAGCAGATCATGTAATTCTTCTTCACTTTCTCTCAGGGCAGCAATGTCATCAGCAAATCACATCACTGATATACTTTTTAATCTCAGCTCTTAGTTCTTGGTCGTCCACTCTTATTATCCATCTTGGCTCTTGTAGATATTGTATATTAACCGCCTCTCCCTGTAGCTTAGACCTATTTTTCTCAAAATTTCGAACATCTTGCACCATTTTACCTTGCCAAACGCTTTTTTCAGGTCGACAAATCCTATGAACATGTCTTGAGTTTTCTTTAGTCTTGCTTCCGTTATCAACTGCAATGTCAGAATTGCTTCTCTGTTGCCTTTACCTTTCCTAAACCCAAACTGATTGTTATCTAACACATCCTCAATTTTGTTTTCCATTCTACTGTATATTATTCTTGTCAGCAACTTGGATGCACGAGCTGTTAAGATGATTGTGCAATAATTATCACACTTCTCAGCTCCTGCAGACTTCGGAACTGTGTGGATGATATTTTTCCAAAAGTCAGATGGTATGCCACCAGGCTCATATGCTCTACACACCAATGTGGATAGTCATTTTGTTGGCACTTCCCTCAATGATATTAGAAATTATAATGGAATGTTGTCTATCCCTTCTGCCTTATTTGATCTTAAGTCCTCCAAAGCTCTCTTAAATTCTGATTCTAATACTGGATCCCCTATCTCTTTTAAATTGACTTCTGTTTCTTCTTCTATCACAGGAGACACATTTTTCCCTTCATAGGGACCTTCAATGTACTCTTTCCACCTATCCACTCTCTCCTCTGCATTTAATAGAGGAATTCCCATTGCACCTTAGCTTTTAATTTCACCAAAAGTTGTTTTGACCTATCTATATGCTGAGTCAGTCCTTCTGACAATAATTTCTTTTTTGATTTCTTCACATTTTTCATGCAGTCATTTTGACTTGGTTTCCCTGCACTTCCAATATATTTCATTCCTTAGCAACTTGCACGTCTGTATTCATGAATTTCCCTGAACATTTTTGTGCTTCCTCCCTTCATCTATCAACTGAAGTATTACTTCTGTTACCTTTCTTGTACCTACGTTTTTCTTTCCAACTTCTGTGATTGCCCTATTTAGAGATGTCCATTTCTCTTCAACTGTATTGCCTACTGAGCTATTCCCTATTGCTGTTTCTATAGCCTAAGAAAACTTCATGCGTATCTCATCATTCCTTAGTACTTCTGTATGCCACTTCTTTGCATATTGATTCTTCCTGACTAATCTCTTAAACTTCAGCCTTCTCTTCATCACTACTACATTGTGAGTTGAGCCAATATCTGCTCCTGGGTATGCCTTACAATCCAGTACCTGATTTCAAAATCTGTCTGATCTTGATGCAATCTAACTGAAATCTTCCCATGTATCACCTCCTCTTGTGATTCTTGAACAGAGTCTTTGCTATTACTAGCTGAAATTTATTACAGAACTCTCTCATTCTCTGTCCCAAGTCCATATTTTCCTGTAACCATTTCTTCCACTCCTCCTCCTACAACTGCATTCCAGTTCCCAATTGCTCTTAGAATTTCATATCCTTTTATGTACCGTTTACCCTTTCAATATCCTCGTATGCTTTCTCTATCTCTTCATCTTCAGCTTGCGACGTCAGCACGTATTTATGAACTATCGTTGTTGGTGTTGGTTTGCGGTCAATTCCGATACAATATCACTGAATTATTCACAATAACACACTCTCTGCCCTACCTTCCTACTCATAATGAATCCTACTCCCATTATACAATTTTCTGCTGTTGTTGATATTATCCTACGTTCCTCTAACTAGAAATCCTTGTCTTCTTTCCATTTCACTTCACTGATCGCTTCTATATCTAGATTGAGCCTTTGAATTTCCCTTTTCAGATCTTCTAGCTTCCCTACCATGTTCAAGCTTCAGCCATTCCACGTCCCGAGTCATAAAACATTATCATTGGTTATTCAATCTTTTTCTCATGGTCACCTCCCCTTGGCAGTCACCTCCCGGAGATCAGAATGGGGGACTATTCCAGAATCTTTTGCCAATGGAAAGATCATCATGACACTTTCTCAATTACAAGCCACATGTCCTGTGGATGCACTGTGACATTCGCCTGCTTTATTTCTTTGTTGATTGTCCTCGGTCTTGACGTACTACGTTGCTACACTGGCTGAAAAATGGGGTTTGTAGTTTCAACACTGACTACAGGTGCACAGTTGCGTTTCACAGTTCTTTACTTTCACTGTTCACAACCCTCCAATAATACACAGTTATATGTCCAGTGCACAATTGTTTACCTTTCGATAAGCCTCATTAATAGTTTGCTGGCAAATGTCCACATACTGCTACAACAGTTTACTGCTGAACATCTACAAGCAGTAACAACCTAACCACACAGTTCACAGTCTTTCAAATAAATTGTTTTAACACACGACCTATTCTTGTTACACTTATTTCATGGTTAAGTTGATGCACTGTTGTCGTTCTAACCAACACAGGTTTCTTGTCTGAAACTCGGCCGTGGACTGATTGTCTCGGGCCCAAAAACTGGACCTTTATGTATCCTCACAATAATAGGTACTGAAAATACACATTGTTCAATGTTTACAAAAATTACAATTAAAACTTAACTCATTGAATTAACTGAATACATCAAAAAATTGGTTATTTTAGCAGTTTCTTCTACTACAAGAATTAGGCCAAATTATTTGTTTAAATGATACACACACACACACACACACACACACACACACACACACACACACACACACACACACACACACAAAAGAAGATGTGACTTACCAAACGAAAGCGCTGGCAGGTTGATAGATACACAAACATGCACACAAAATTCAAGCTTTCACAACCAACGGTTACTTCATCAGGAAAGAGGGAAGGAGAGGGAAAGACGAAAGGATGTGGGTTTTAAGGGAGAGGGTAAGGAGTCATTCCAATCCCGGGAGCGGAAAGACTTACCTTAGGGGGGAAAAAGGACAGGTATACACTCGCATACACACACATATCCATCCGCACATAGACAGACACAAGCAGACATCAAAGGGGGGGAGGGGGGGAGGGGGGGAGGGGGGGAGGGGAGGGAAGCAGCAATGTATGGTTCAGAAATATGGAGCATGACTAAGCGAGAAAGGGAAAAACTATTAATATTTGAAAGAAGAGTAATGAGGAAAATATGGGATCCAGTTTCAGATAACGGAGAATGGAGGAGGAGGAAAAACGAGGAAATCTGCCTTCTGATGCGACAACCAACTATCCTACAGAAGATAAAGAGCAAAAGAATCCAATGGGTGGGCCATGTAGCCTGTATGCCAGATGGAAGACAGGCGAAGATGGCACTAGCGGGGGAACCAAACACCAAACTCCCCACTGGACGACCAAGGCAGTGCTGGATGGACGACATAGCGAAGGACCTAGCAGTCCTTGGAAATGAAGACACCTGGATGAACCTGGCCCAAAACAGGAAGGAATGGAGGCAGTTTGTGGAAGCAGCACCTGGTCTGCAGAACCTGTGATCGCTGAATATCTATCTGTCAACAATAGAATTTAAGTTACGAAACAATTACTGATTTCACTCTATAACAAAAGATACTAACTAGGAATAGTCGAAATAAATTAGAAAACCAATTGCATACATAAAACTAAGCACGAAATTAGATCTGGTGGTATATTCTTTAAAAATGTGGGCCACCCTCTCTCTTTTATGAAAATGCAGATTATACTCATGTATGTTAATGGTAATTAGTCACACATGAAAAAAAGAATCTTAAGGAGGCAGATGGCAGAACAAGAGGGGAAGTAAAAATATCCCAGCTAGCTTTGTCACAACACATTATGTGTCTTTAATCCAGAGGTTTCCATTGCCTTCTGCATCCACATGCCATTGACCATTAATGATTCTTCTGCCTTTAGGGCAGTTCCCCCCTCCCCCATTCCCCTCAACAAGAGATGACAGTGCCCTGAATCTCAGTCTCTCCTCCACTGTTGGCAAAATGAGGGTGACTTCTTATGCCAGAAGTTTTCGGCTGCCAATGCTGATTATTAATCAAAATTTGAGTGTTAATGAGTTTGAAACCTGTGACTGAGAACGTTTTTATTACTAATCAAGACGTTACCCTTAGACTAAGGATGCAATACATACTGCTTGTTTAAATCTAACAGCTATTGTTCTGTATCACAGAGCAAAGATGATTTCATCAGCGATACAGTCACTGTCTTCCAAATGCCAACATTATTCCCAAATGTGTCTTGCCATACAACATTGAAAGGATTTGCCTTTTGTTTGGACACAGTCCAGGGAAACCTTTGCATGAATGCAGTACCTCTATCTATCAATAAAACGTGATATGCCCACACTGGGTAAGGAATTTTTTAAATTGACATTTTCCCAACCATTGTGTCAGTCATACTGGATATGGTGAAGCTGTGTTCAGATTTTGGTCCTCTAGATCTCCAGATCTGACATCCACGGATTTCTTTTTAAGGGGTTGTGTTAAAGAACCTTTGTATGAGCTTCCTTTACCAAAAACAATTCTAGAAGTCGAAGAACGCATCTGTAATTCGTTTGCATTCCTAACTTGACATACACTTCTGAATCTATGGTGTAAAATGGATTATCACTTAGTTGTCCATGATTGACAGGAGTCTTATAAAATATCTATAAAGCACATAAAAAGTATATACACTCCTGGAAATTGAAATAAGAACACCGTGAATTCATTGTCCCAGGAAGGGGAAACTTTATTGACACATTCCTGGCGTCAGATACATCACATGATCACACTGACAGAACTACAGGCACATAGACACAGGCAACAGAGCATGCACAATGTCGGCACTAGTACAGTGTATATCCACCTTTCGCAGCAATGCAGGCTGCTATTCTCCCATGGAGACGATCGTAGAGATGCTGGATGTAGTCCTGTGGAACGGCTTGCCATGCCATTTCCACCTGGCACCTCAGTTGGACCAGCGTTCGTGCTGGACATGCAGACCGCGTGAGACGACGATTCATCCAGTCCCAAACATGCTCAATGGGGGACAGATCCGGAGATCTTGCTGGCCAGGGTAGTTGACTTACACCTTCCAGAGCACGTTGGGTGGCACGGGATACATGCGGACGTGCATTGTCCTGTTGGAACAGCAAGTTCCCTTGCCGGTCTAGGAATGGTAGAACGATGGGTTCGATGACGGTTTGGATGTACCGTGCACTATTCAGTGTCCCCTCGACGATCACCAGTGGTGTACGGCCAGTGTAGGAGATCGCTCCCCACACCATGATGCCGGGTGTTGGCCCTGTGTGCCTCGGTCGTATGCAGTCCTGATTGTGGCGCTCACCTGCACGGCGCCAAACACGCATACGACCATCATTGGCACCAAGGCAGAAGCGACTCTCATCGCTGAAGACGACACGTCTCCATTCGTCCCTCCATTCACGCCTGTCGCAACACCACTGGAGGCGGGCTGCACGATGTTGGGGCGTGAGCGGAAGACGGCCTAACGGTGTGCGGGACCGTAGCCCAGCTTCATGGAGACGGTTGCGAATGGTCCTCGCCGATACCCCAGGAGCAACAGTGTCCCTAATTTGCTGGGAAGTGGCGGTGCGGTCCCCTACGGCACTGCGTAGGATCCTACGGTCTTGGCGTGCATCCGTGCGTCGCTGCGGTCCGGTCCCAGGTCGACGGGCACGTGCACGACCACTGGCGACAACATCGATGTACTGTGGAGACTTCACGCCCCACGTGTTGAGCAATTCGGCGGTACATCGACCCGGCCTCCCGCATGCCCACTATACGCCCTCACTCAAAGTCCGTCAACTGCACATACGGTTCACGTCCAGGCTGTCGCGGCATGCTACCAGTGTTAAAGACTGCGATGGAGCTCCGTATGCCACGGCAAACTGGCTGACACTGACGGCGGCGGTGCACAAATGCTGCGCAGCTAGCCCCATTCGACGGCCAACACCGCGGTTCCTGGTGTGTCCGCTGTGCCGTGCGTGTAATCATTGGTTGTACAGCCCTCTCGCAGTGTCCGGAGCAAGTATGGTGGGTCTGACACACCGGTGTCAATGTGTTCTTTTTTCCATTTCCAGGAGTGTATTTCTTTTACATTACTGGTAATTCTTACTGATACATTTGTAATGGCTATATTCATTTTGAACTGCCCCATGCATTGCAATGCAATACACTATTTGAATGTAAGTGGAGAACCTTTTATCTATAAATGTAATTGCACCAAAGGTAGAGTAACTTGCGAAATCCTGCATGTTGTTTACCAGCTGACATGTCCTCATTGCACAGCAACCTACACAGGAATGACCACCACTAAACTGGCTCACTGCATAAATGGACACAGCAGGAGTAGCTTCAATGGGGCTCTCAGTACTCAGTTGCTGAGAATAATCTACAGCACCTATTCTGAAACTAACTGAACATAATACTTCTGTAACAATTTGACACAGTTATGATAGTGTTTGCTGTCTCAGACAGGAAATGGAGAAAGAATAACAAGAGCTTGGTATCTATGTGGTAACAAAGTCCATAAATTATGCCATTCCACTGAAGAGATCCAATATATCCCAATTTCTGCCACTGACAACTACTACTGTCAGAGACATCTACTCTCCAAAAGGTCCATGTTCTCAAACATTTGTCTCACTGAAGGTGCATTTAAATAAACATGTTGTTGTTGTTGTTGTTGTTGTGGTCTTCAGTACTGAGACTGGTTTGATGCAGCTCTCCATGCTGCTCTATCCTGTGCAAACTTTTTCATCTCCCAGTACCTACTGCAACCTACATCCTTCTGAATCTGCTTAGTGTATTCATCTCTTGGTCTCCCCCTACGATTTTTACCCTCCACACTGCCCTCCAATACTAAATTGGTGATCCCTTGATGCCTCAGAACATGTCCTACCAACCGATCCCTTCTTCTGGTCAAGTTGTGCCACAAACTTCTCTTCTCCCCAATCCTATTCAATACTTCCTCATTAGTTATGTGATCTACCCATCTAATCTTCAGCATTCTTCTGTAGCACCACATTTCGAAAGCTTCTATTCTCTTCTTGTCCAAACTATTTATCGTCCATGTTTCACTTCCATTCATGGCTACACTCCATACTTTCAGAAATGACTTCCTGACACTTAAATCTATACTCGATGTTAACAAATTTCTCTTCTTCAGAAACGCTTTCCTTGCCATTGCCAGTCTACATTTTATATCCTTTCTACTTCGACCATCATCAGTTATTTTGCTCCCCAAATAGCAAAACTCCTTTACTACTTTAAGTGTCTCATTTCCTAATCTAATTCCCTCAGCATCACCCGACTTAATTAAACTACATTCCATTATCCTTGTTTTGCTTTTGTTGATGTTCATTTTATATCCTCTTTTCAAGACACTGTCCATTCCATTCAACTGCTCTTCCAAGTCCTTTGCTGTCTCTGACAGAATTACAATGTCATTGGCGAACCTCAAAGTTTTTATTTCTTCTCCATGAATTTTAATACCTACTCCGAATTTTTCTTTTGTTTCCTTCACTGCTTGCTCAATATACAGATTGAACAACATCGGGGAGAGGCTACAACCCTGTCTTACTCCCTTCCCAACCACTGCTTCCCTTTCATGTCCCTCGACTCTTATAACTGCCATCTGGTTTCTGTACAAATTGCAAATAGCCTTTTGCTCCCTGTATTTTACCCCTGCCACCTTTAGAATTTGAAAGAGAGTATTCCAGTCAACATTGTCAAAAGCTTTGTCTAAGTCTACAAATGCTAGAAACGTAGGTTTGCCTTTCCTTAATCTTTCTTCAAAGATAAGTCATAACGTCAGTATTGCCTCACGTGTTCCAGTGTTTCTACGGAATCCAAACTGATCTTCCCCGAGGTTGGCTTCTACTAGTTTTTCCATTCGTCTGTAAAGAATTCCTGTTAGTATTTTGCAGCTGTGACTTATTAAACTGATAGTTCGGTAATTTTCACATCTGTCAACACCTGCTTTCTTTGGGATTGGAATTATTATATTCTTCTTGAAGTCTGAGGGTATTTCGCCTGTTTCATACATCTTGCTCACCAGATGGTAGAGTTTTGTCAGGACTGGCTCTCCCAAGGCCGTCAGTAGTTCCAATGGAATGTTGGCTACTCCGGGGGCCTTGTTTAGACTCAGGTCTTTCAGTGCTCTGTCAAACTTTTCACGCAGTATCATATCTCCCATTTCATCTTCATCTACATATATATAGAGGGTCTATACAAGGGCGATGTACTTGAGGACAATATTATGGAAATGGAAGAGGATGTAAATAAACATAACATTCTTGAAAATCCCACAGTTGAATGCTGGTGTTTGTTCTGCCATGCACTCACCTGCAAGTTGAGAACAGGGATCTCTTTCAGGGTAACTCTCATGGCAGCCTACATGTTCCTAACTCTCATTATAAACATCATTTGAAGCTGGATTTTACATCTTGTGTGGTAGAGGGTATGTAAGGCCGACATTCTACAACCCTTAATTAATCAAATAGTGTTCACTGACCACCACCAACACATCAAACTTCACGCACAATGGATTTCACAATATATTCTCTTGATCCATTTATAATTTATAATGAACTTGCACTTTAGACCCCCCCCCCCCCCCCCCCTCCCCCAGCCCTTCTCTCTTTCTCTCTCTCTCGACAGTTACACATTGTAACAGTACAGTTTTGATAGACAGACTGTGCTAGCACCTTGAAACAGCATAAATCCTGCGTGAGGATGGCTTAACCTTCGCAATAAAGTAGGGGTACTATGCTAATGACATATCAGACTTCTACGCTAAAATGGGAATATGAACTGTCCCATATGAGAACAATCTGCCCATGTTCATCTTCAATTAATTGAAAAAACAATGACCAGCAACATGTCTAGACTGCTGGAAAACTCACTTTTTCTGGAAAAAGGAATGTGGCTCTGTAATATTTCAAAACTTCATACACACTAAACTCACACTTTGGCTGAACCATAGACAAATTTATCTAAAATGTAACTGCTGATTTATGTCTTTGTCTCATCTGTGAAAAAACATAGCTCACATTTGGTCATAATTTGTCTTCATTACCATAAAAAAAGCAATTTGCCGATCTATGTGATTTCAAGCAATGGACCAAGCGAAGATGAACATTCTGTGTTTCATGGAGGCATTAGTCAGTCAATAAGCCCATAAACAAGAACCTCAGACTGTAAATCTGCTTTCAAGCTTGAATTCTTTCACAAATGTGGAGGCATGCCCCCAACACACACACACACACACACACACACACACACTTTTTCATACGGCACTATATCAGTTATAACCTCAATAATATAACACCAGAGACAGTTGATTTCCTCTTTACTGGTTCAAGGTATTCCAGTTAACTGTTTTCAGTATTACCAACTACCTTAAACTTAAAAAGCAAAGCATTTATCATCTTGTACATTGATTTTACTGTATTACAAGATGTGTAAATTGACTAAATAATATGGTCTTTTCTTGCAGATTCCCTCTAATCAATTTTCTGCTGTTAGTGCAGATCAAGCTATTTGTTATGTCAACAGATGATGTTATTCCATTTTTGAAAAGCACTGTATTTTTAATACATCAGTTAAAAATACAAGGTTATTGTGACTCCTGGAGTCCTCAGATTGTAACATCCACAATATTACAACAGACTATACAAGTGTGAGCATACACTTTTCTGGCTACTGTCATCCTCAGTAGAACTTTTCAGGGTATGTGACACTGTTGTCATGTTTCAGCCACTGTTGCAAGTAACCTTCATAGAGGTAGTACATCTACTACTGGGCCAATGCCATATTAAGATGTCCCTACACGAACCTCTGATAGTCTGGTTCCAGCTGCGGTGCACTGTTCAACTGAACAATGGCGAACAATCAAATTTTGATTGACGAGTGGAAGTCCAAGCGAATGCTTATCTGTGATGAACTTCTGGAATTGTGTAGAAATTATGTTACTTTCTTGGACAATGTTGTAACTGGGGACAAGTCATGGGTTTTGAAATGTAACACTGAGAAGAAGAGACAGAGCTCTGAGTGCCACACCTCCCACTCTTCACTTCCAAAGGTGGCATGCATGAGCAGATCCACATTAAATACAATGCTCACTATCTTTTCATGGTAATGATATCATTCACTACGAGTTTATACCTACCAACAGACTGTCGATGCTGTCTTATGTCCACATCAGATCACACTCTGCCAGTTCCTGGAAACTCTATCAATGCTTTCACACCCAGCCACACAGCCTTCTAGATACAGGATTATCGGTGCAAAAACTATATGGCAATGCTGCCCCACATTGTCCACACTCCTGACCTCACTCTGGCAGACTTTTTTTCTTTCATTTCCTCAAATCGCAACATCCTTGACGGGACATCAGTTTGAGACTATCAACAATGTAAAAGCTGCTGTTATGTGTGTCCTAAATGCCATTTTAACCCAAGCCTTCCAGGATGCCTATAATGCTTGGAAATCTCACCGGAAAAATTTATTGATGCATTGTATCCCTCTGACCAGTAAATTACTTTTTATGGACTTAGTGACATTACTTTCCAGACAAACCTTTACTTGAAGAAAATGGTAGTTTTGAACTTTTATCCCTATTATTCTTGTTATAACAAGTTTTTTGTTATAATTTTGAATAATTATGAAAACTCTTGTGCATGCATATTTTTCACTAGAAGTATCCTAATAATGTTTGGAGGACATAGCTTATACTGTTTGTGTCTCATGTGTACATATTTTCTATGTAATTCTGAGAAAAACTGGAGTAAGCTAGAAGGAAAGATGTATAATATATATGAACTAAGAGGGAACAACAAGAATACAAGACCAAGAACATAGTGCTCCAATTAAAAAGGGTGTATGACAGATAAAAAGTCTTTCACCCCTATAGTTCAATTTATACATCAAAGAAATAAAAGCAAGATTTGAGATTAGCATTAAAATTCGGGGTGAAAGGATATAATGATAATAATATTCACTGACATTGCTATTGTCAGTGAAAGCAAAGAAGTAATAAAGGACACATTGTATGGAATAAACTGTCTAATGAGTAAAGAATATGGATTGAAACTAAACCAGAAAAAGACAAATGTAATGAGAAGTAGCAGAAATGACAATACCGAGAAACATAACATCAGACTTGGTGATCACGAAGTAGGTGAAGACTTTTGCTGTCTTGTAAGCAAAATAACCCATGATGGAGCAAGCAAGGATGACATACAATGCAGACTAACACAGGCAAAGAAGGCACTCCTGGCAAAGAGAAGTCTACTAGTATCAAATATTGGCCTTAATCTGAAGAAGAAATTTCTGAGTATGTATGTGTGGAGCATCATAGGCTATGGAAAAACTTGCAAAGAAGGGAATCTAAGCATCTGGGATGTGGTGCTATAGAAGGATGTTGAATATTAGGTGGACTGATAAGATTAGGAAGGTGTAGAATATGGAGAAGAAAGTGACAAACGGAAAACACTGACAAGAATATGGGACAAAGACATCAGGAAATAATTTCCCTGGTACTAGAGGAGCTTCAGAGGGTAAAAACTGCAGGGGAAGACAGAGATTGAAATACAACTAACAAATAATTGAGGATGAAGGGTGAAAGTGTTACTCTGAGATGAAGAAGTTGACATTCCCGGCACTCTCCCTGTATTACTTATATAAATCACAGAAAACCCAAATCAGTATTATGGGAAGGAAAGTTGCTACTCACCATATAGTGTAGATGCTGAGTCACAGATAGGCACAACAAAGAGACTCAAAGTTATAGCTTTAGGCCGTTAAGATCTTCGTCAACAATAGACAATCTGTCTACTGTTGACAAAGGCCTAACGGCCAAAAGCTACAATTGTGAGAGTCTTTTGTTGTGTCTATCTATGACTCAGCATCTCCATTACATGGTGAGTGGCAATTCTCCTATTCATAATATTGTTACATTCCATCCTGGATTTTCCATTGTTTGAAAACTCAAATCAGCATGGCCGAATGTAGATTTGAGCAGTTATCTTGAATATACAAGTCCAGCGTCTTATCCCTGTGCCATCTTGCTCATTAATTAGACAAACAGAAGCACATTTTAGTAGAAACAACACAAGAAAATAAAACATGAATACCCCAATTAGTATTTTTAAAACAAGTTACAAATAATGTAAGAGTAAAAAGTATACTCAAATGAAAGAGTTCATTTGTAACATACACAGAAAACTGCCAACCAATCTAAAGATTAATGATGAAAAATACAAACACAGACCCAAAACGATTTTAAATATCCCCGAAAATTTATCTGCTAACTATTTTAACTGCAATTTTCTCCATACCAGTATTTCTGTCTTCTAAATGCCTCTTATACTAAAAAGCAAATATAAATATGTAAGTGAAAGGTACTCATACCTGCAACACCTGCAAAGACTTCAGCACTGCCAACTAGGCAGTACTGTGGGATCTGCCACAACAAAGATATGTCACTTGCGTTGTACGTAGTGTTGTGTATAACTTGTTGAATGGCATGCCTGCAAATAAGGAAATTTGTGTATTTGTCCAGACATTTTGCATGAATGACATATCAAATATAGCGACATATTTTTTGAATGTATTTACCCCTGCTGCCAGCGTTTCAGCGAAAAATATTCCAGGACACCTGCTGCTACGGCTGCAGAAAAACTGAACCCCATTCCTAGACCTGGTTAAATAACACAGAGAGAGATTTCATTTCTTAATTATATGCTATGTAAAAATTTTAATGTCGTTCAAACTCAAAGATGAACATTACATTAGTATTTCTTTAAGCAATGACAGCCGAGTAACTGTTAAAACAGAACACAGTAGTAAAAGCAACAGAAAAATCATATAGAAATAAAGTATTTCAGGTTTCCAGGGACAATAGCTTGTTTTTAATAATAAAAGATGGTAATGAAAAGTCCTGGTGGAATGTAAATAATTTAAGATATGAAGGTAACAAATGACCAGAGTTGAGGTGCTGAGTCATTGAAAGGCACATAAGAATGATGACTTACATCACCATATAGGTTGTGTGTGTGTTGGGGGGGGGGGGGGGGGGGGGGATGAGGAGGGTGAGGGGGAAGGGGACGGGAAGTCTTCACTCTTTAAATTATTTAATGATAAAACACTTATTTGTCACGCAATATATCATATTATATAAACACCTATCCGTGAGAGGTAGTCAGAAAGTACTGCCTCTTATTTCACATCATGTAAAATATTGTAGTAATATAACAAATTTGACTTTCATGTCTCTATTCCAACGTCATCAAAAGCATTTGACTGTGTAGTTTATGGTATTCTCCTAGAAAAGCTAATATTACAATGTCAAGGCTCTTGCTGGTAAATGTTTTTCATCCTGCTTAACTAAAAGATGCAGAGTGCCACATTAAGAAATCAGACAATATAAATAATAAAAAAGAATCCTTAAAGTGGGGAATAATCACAAGTTGTACAGCAGGGATTGATACTGGGGTAGCTATTGTTGCTGTCATCAACTATCACTGAATGTAAATAAAACACAATATGTGCCATTGATTATAACAAAGGATGTGATGACACTGCAAAAAATACTTCACGAGGGAAAGCGTCATTAGATCCAACAGAAATTCCAAGTTCTTGAGTGTTGATAAGACCCCAAAGCAGAAAACGTGTTACAATCATCTTATGATTCTAAGCTCTGCTATTTTCCTTTATGGACAATAGTAGACCTCAGCTGATTTACTTTTTCCTTGTATAGGGACTAATGTCTTGTGGCATCACGTTTTGGGCTACTCTTAATTGGAAAAAAAAAAAAAAAAAAAAAAAAAAAAAAAAAAAAAAAAAAAAAAAAAAAAAAAAAAAATGTTCATTACACAGAAGTATGTAATCAGAACAATATGTGGTGTCCAATCAAGAACCTCTTGCATACAGCTCTTTAAACTGTTGGACACATGTCACAACTGTGTTAAGTACATTTACCCAATTATGCAATTTTGTGTATACCTCAGTTCAAAAACAACAATAACATTGAAGAATATAATACTAAAAGGAGAAGTATCTTACACTGTCCAGCACTCAGCTTTATTGTGCACAGAAATGAGTGATGAAGATACAAGATTTGCATGGAACATGCAAATAACCTATTTTCCTTGGAAAGATGAATGTATTCAATCAACAGCTGGCAGCACTGTAATGTTTGTGAAAATGGCTTACATTGACATGAATACCAAACAACAGACAGTGACAATGTCTGAATGGTGAAGGTAAAACCTCAATGCCTGTTAACAAAAGTTTGAAGAGTTTTATAGGATGCTACACGATGTATCAGCTTAGTAAGAAGGTGAGTTTATCATTGTATGGAAAACACAGGATGAATGTCACAGCCAACAAAAGTTGAGTATACAATGGGGCACCAAACATCCGATCATATGCCATTGTCAACTGTGTGATACATAAAGACATTGATATTTTGTAACACCAGACATAAACTGAGTAAGCTTTATGTCTGTGTGTAATGCAACACTCTAATGCTTTTGTATGGCAATATAAGAGCGCTGCTGAAGTAATACAACTTTGGGACAGTATGGTCCATTCAGTCTTCTTCTGTTTAGCCTACTAAAAGAAACTAGTTCTGGCACACATATATATGATGCAGCATTAATACCTTGTTTTTAAGCAGGATAAAAACAGATGAAAAGGGTGGAGATTATACTGAAAGGTGAACAGTCTGTCTGAAGATCATAATTTTGCTCTGCGTACTTTTTTTCCTATATTAAAATAGAAATACAAAGCCATTAGTTTCTAAGCAATCCTCAGCCTCTTATTACTAACCTTTCAGGTAAGTTAGTTATAATTTCTATGGTATTCTTATCACTTCCACCATAACTCTCATCTGCTCGGGACAATATGTCTAAAAGACAATATCCATACTTTACTCCTGAAGGCTCTTATTGCCACACAAAAATACTCTCTCTCGGTGAGTCTCTGAATGTACTCCTAATTTCATATAAGATCAAAAGTAAACGAAATGAGAAAGATACAGTGGCCTTCAGAAACGGAGTTACGTGAATCCAGTAAAAGGGGGAAATATGTCAACAGAACCAGGATAGTGAGAGATTGAGTAGAAAGTTACCTAAAACCTCTGGTCAAGGGAAACACACATTTCTTCACTGAAAACAGCAAGAGCCATATAATCTCTTTTTCCCTGCTCCAGAGTGCACACAGGGCTGTAGGCGATACCTGAATTTGCTTGTGTTGTGCATAAAAATTCATAGCTGCCATTGTGCTTAATGCGCTCTATCCAGAAATATCTAGACTGAAGAAGGAAAGACGTCAACATTTTGCTATCATCTTGTTATTGGATTCTGACTATCTTTAGTTCACAACCATATGTTGAATCTGCTGTCTTCTGTTGGATCTCATGTTACTTTCAGTGGCTACCTTAGTTCTTTTGGTCCACAGCTCATGCGCTGCTACAATTCTGAGATGATGAAATTCGATGTTTACAGTATCCTGGAGTAAGTAATCAATGATTCTACTCCAGAAGGAGAAATGGACTATTCCAACACTGAACCAGATTTGCATACAGTTGAATTCTTTGATAAACGATAAAGAAAAGGAGTAATGTAGTGAAATGTTTGCAATAAAGTATCAACTGAAGGAACATTTGTAAAATTATTTGGGTACTGAAACATGTCATAATGCAGTGCAGTCTTTTGAGTCACAGTGACTGCCTAAGACACCAAGACAACAGATGTAAATCTGGAGGATGTGTGGCTGATTACTTTCCTCCCCAGCACCCATTCCACAGAATTTCTAGTATACACCCATTCCACAGAATTTCTAGTATAAAAGCACCACATGATCCAACTTCCAACTGCAAAAGATTGTGCATGCAAGAATTCAACAATGGAAAATCCAGGATGGAATGTAAAATATAATGAAAAGAAAAGTTGCTACTCACCATACAGCAGAGATGCCGAGTCGCAGATAGGCTCAACAAAAAGAATCTCACGATTATAGCTTTAGGCCATTAAGGTCTTTGTCAACAACAGATGACAGACACACATACGCACACACACACACACACACACGACTGCAATCTCAGGCAACTGAAACCACACTGCGAGCAACAGCACCAGGGCATGATGGGAGTCGCGACTGGGTGGGGATAAGGAGGAGGCTGGGGTGAGGAGAGGTGGTGGTGGTGGTTGTTGGGGTGGTTAAGGGGGACTAAACAGCTAAGGTCATCAGTCCCCCATTCTAAAAAAAAGTCGAGACAGAAATGCACGAAACAGGTAAAACCCCAAGGGGAACGAGACTCCCCCCCAGGCCCTAAAAGAACACAAACGCGGTAACGAACACTACAGACATGAAGACACCAGACAAAAGGAAACAGAACAAAAGAAGATGACCGGAGACTGGTTGACTGACCACGACAACAAAAAAAGGGAAAGAGTCAACCAACCGACTACACACTAAAATCTGCAACCAAATACGAGAGACGCGAGGACAAGAGACACACAAAGGGAAAGGAGCAGGACCTCCCTAAATGGAACAATAAAAAGGACTACCACGGATAAAATTTAAAACGTCATCAGCCACAGAGACATTGTCGCTTAAAACCAAAGGCAAAGTGCCCGGGAGATTAAAAGACTGCCGGAGGGTGCGCAGTCGGGGACACTCCAATAAAATGTGGGCGACCGTCAGCCGGGACCCACACTGACACAGGGGAGGATCCTCCTGACGCAAAACATGGCCGTGCGTCAGGTATGTATGGCCGATGCGCAGCCGACACAGGATAACAGAGTCCCTGCGAGAAGACCGCAGGGAGGAGCGCCACACATCGGTCGTCTCCTTGACAGCCCGCAGTTTATTAGGCGCCGTCATGCCTCGCCACTCAGCAGACCACACCCCAAGCACCTTACGGCGCAACACCAGTTGCTGATCGCGAGCTGTGAGGCCGATCTCCAAAGCTGGGGCGTCGATCGCCCCTTTGGCCAGCCTGTCAACACGTTCGTTCCCCGGGATGCCAACATGACCTGGCGTCCAAACCAAGACCACCGAACGACCAGAACGGGCAATGGCGGAAACAGACTCCTGAATAGAGGACACCAGAGGAGAAGAGGGATAGCAGCGGTCGATGGCCTGAAGGCTGCTCAGGGAGTCACTGCAGATGACGATGGACCTACCTGAGCAGAAACGCATATGCTCAAGAGCGCGTAAGATGGCCACCAGCTCTGCAGTAAAAAGACTGCAGCCAGCCGGCAAGGAGCGTTGCTCAACATGGGCAGCATGAGCAAAAGCGTAGGCAGTGCGACCATCAACCAGGGAACCATCAGTGTAGACAGGCTCACAGCCCGGAAATGAGGCAAGGAGCGCAAGAAAACGGCGATAGAGGGCCACAGGCGGAACCGAGTCCTTGGGTCCCTGCGCCAAGTCCAGACGGACGGACGGCCGGGGCAAACACCAGGGAGGTGTAGGTGCACGGACCTGGAAGGGAGGCAGAAGAGGGAATGACCCCAGTTCCGACAGTAGGGACCGGACGCGGACAGCTACGGAAAGCCCAGACCCAGGTCGCCGTTCGGGCAGATGGAGGACCATGGCAGGGAAAAGCAGGCGACGATTGGGATGGCCTGGCGAGCAATGCACGTGGACAGCATAGTCGGCGAGCAGACGATGGCGGCGAATCCGCAGTGGGGGAACCCCGGCCTCCACCAATAGACTATCCACGGGGCTAGTGCGAAAAGCGCCAGTGGCAAGCCGAACCCCACAGTGGTGTATGGGGTCTAACAACTTCAACACTGAGGGTGACGCAGACCCATAGGCCAGGCTCCCATAATCAAGCCGGGACTGCACAAGGGCTCTGTACAATCGCAGCAGCGTGCAGCGATCTGCACCCCAAGATGTGTGGCTAAGGCAGCGGAGGGCGTTGAGGTGCCGCCAGCATTTTTGCTTCAGCTGAGTAACATGAGGAACCCATGTGAGCCGGGCATCAAACACGAGTCCCAAGAAGCGGCAAGTGTCCACCACTTCAAGCAGGTGGCCGTCGAGGTAAAGTTCAGGATGAGGGTGGACCGTCCGACACCTGCAGAAGTGCATAACTCGAGTCTTGGGTGCAGAGAACTGAAAACCATGAGTCAGAGCCCATGATGCTGCCTTGTGAACGGCGACTTGCAGCCTGCGGTCGGCGACTCCCGTAGTCGTGGAGCTAAATGAGATGCAGAAGTCGTCGGCATACAAAGAAGGAGACACCGACAACCTCACTGCTGCAGCCAGACCATTAATGGCCACTAGAAATAAGGAGACGCTCAACACTGAGCCCTGCGGGACCCCATTTTCCTGTATATAAGATGAACTAGAGGTGGCACCAACTTGCACCCGGAAAGAGCGGCGCAATAAAAAGCTTTGAAGGAAAGCCGGGAGCCGACCACGAAGACCCCACTCATGCAACGTGGCGAGGATGTGATGCATCCATGTGGTGTCATACACCTTCCGCAGATCGAAAAATACAGCAACGAGATGCTGACGTCGGGCAAAGGCCGTACGGACAGCAGATTCCAGCCGCACCAAATTGTCCACTGCAGACCGGCCCCGACGGAAGCCACCCTGGGATGGAGCGAGGAGACCGCGCGACTCAAGGACCCAACACAAACGCCGCCCCAACATACGTTCGAGCAATTTGCACAAAACGTTGGTGAGGGTAATGGGACGATAGCTGTCCACCGCCAGTGGGTCCGCACCGGGCTTCAAGATGGGGACAATAACACCCTCTCGCCATTGCGACGGGAACACGCCTTCACTCCAAATGCGATTAAATATCATGAGAATGTGTCTCTGGCAGTCCCTGGAGAGATGCTTCAGCATCTGCGCGTGGATGCAGTCTGGGCCTGGTGCTGTATCAGGACAATCGGGGAGGGCAGCGAGGAATTCCCTCTCGCTGAAAGGAGCATTGTATGTTTCAGAACAACGCATGTGGAATGAGAACGGCGTCCGCTCGGCTCACTCCTTTAGAGAGCGAAAGGCGGGGGGATAAGATGCAGTCGCAGAGCTCTGAGCAAAGTGCGCGGCAAGCCGTTCAGCAATGGCGGCAGCGTCCGTGCAGACAGCGCCGTCCAAGGAGAGCCCAGGGACACCCATATGGGTCTGGTATCCATAAATCCGCCGGATCCGGGGCCACACGAGTGAGGGGGAGACATGGGAGCCCAAGGATGAGACATACCTCTCCCAGCACTCCTGCTTACGCCATGCAATAAGACGACGGGCCAAGGCACGGAGCCTCTTAAAGGCGATGAGGGTCTCGAGAGACGGGTGCCGCCTATGACGCTGGAGAGCCCGCCGACGGTCGCGAATAGCCTCAGCAATCTCCGGCGACCACCAGGGTACAGCCTTCCTCCGAGGGAGGCCAGAAGATCGGGGGATGGCAGCCTCGGCCGCTGAAATGATGGACGTGGTTAAAACACGGACCACCTCGTCAATGTCACCCTGTGGGGGAGACTCAATGGCTGCAGCAGAAGTAAAAGCCGGCCAGTCTGCCCTGTGGAGAGCCCAGGGGGGCAGGCGCCCAGAAGAACGACACTGGGGTAGTGACAAATAGATGGGAAAATGGTCACTACCGCACAGGTCAGGGTGCACCCTCCAGTGGAGGGATGGGACAAGTCCGGGGCTGCAAAGAGAGAGATCGATGGCCGAGAACGAGCCATGGGCAACACTGAAATGCGTGGGAGCACTGGTGTTCAAGAGGCTAAGGTCGAGCTGAGCCAACAAATGCTCCACGGCCCGACCGCGGTCATCAGAGACAGCCCCACCCCATAAAGGGTTGTGGGCATTGAAATCGCCCAGAAGCAGCAATGGTGGCGGGAGTTGAGCCAGCAGTGCAGCCAAGACATGTCGGGGGAGCTCCCCATCCGGAGGAATGTAAACAGAGCAAACAGTAATAGCCGGCGAGAGCTCAACCCTGGCAGCAACTGCCTCTAAAGGTGTCTGAAGGGGTACTGGCGAGCTACAGACAGAGTGGTGAACAAAGAGGCAAACCCCCGATAACCGCGAAGGGCGGGGGTCCGCAGTGCAGGAAACCAAATTTCCTGCAGAGCAATGCAGAGAACAGGGGAATCACTCAGAAGCATCCGGAGCTCAGGCAGGTGGCGGAAATAACCGCCGCAAATTTCAGGTGCGGCTTAGATTCGGGAAAAATTTTTTTGCTTGATTTCGAGTCTCATTTTTCAGGTGCGGCTTAGATTCGAGTAAATACGGTACTCTCCTAAAGAAGCTCAAATATTATGGCACCAGAGGTCTTGCTGGTTAATGTTTTTCATTCTATCCCACTACAAGGTTGCACTACAGCTATACCACAGGCATTGGTTTTGTGTCTGCTCTTGTTTTTGTCATATATAAATGATCTATCATCATCATCATCATGTATGTAAAGAAGCAGAAATTGTTATCTTTGGTAAAGATGCAAGTAGTATATTCAAGGCTATTCTCAATGTTATTTTAATGTTCTGCCGCTAATCGTCATTTGCCTTCTTGCTTCCCTACACAGTGTTGTTAAGTCCAAATTACAAGCATTTAATTTTGTACACTCTTTTAAATGCTCTTTGTTCAATATCGAACTAATCTTGTGACATAGAAGACATTCAGGAGATGGCAGGATGGAGATCTTATGCAGATGGGCAGTAGGACAGGGGAAGAGGTGTGGGAGAGGGAGTGGGAGTGGTACAGGGATAGAGGGAGAAGGAGATACTGAACAGAGTTATGTATGGAACACTGTATGCATCAAAAAATTAAGAAATTATGTAAATGGTACGCATGCTGATATATTTCTCATGAACAGATATGCTATACTTGTAAAAGTGACTTTTTTTATATCATGGGGTTACTATTATGATTCACAGTCCATACAAATAACTGACTCTTACTGTTTATGCAAATGTACATAATAAGATCAACACTAACCAAGATAAATGATATGCTGGATCACTAATAATCACACAAAAGTGTCAAAATACGTTAAGAGCCCACAGTGATTGGAGGAAGTGGCTTATGGAAAAAAACTGAAGATATTTACTCATTTTTTGGTAGTAATAATTAATACGGGCCTTGCAAGGAAACCAAAATTCAGTGAGTATTGGCCAAAAGAAGTTGCATAAATATTCAGTCAGATCTTGATAATATTTCAAAGGAGTGCAAAGATTGGCAACTTGCTTTAAATGTTCAGGAATGTACAACTGTGCACTTCACAAAAAGAAAAATGGTTCAACTACGACTATAGTAGCAATGAGTCACATTCAGAATCAGCAAACTCATACAAATATCTGGGTGTAAGGCTCTGTAGGGATATGAAATGGAGTGATCATGTAGACTGTGCTGTGGGTAAAGCAGATGGTAGACTTCAGTTTAGGAAACTGCTTACAAATAACTCATGTGACCCATTCTCGAATATTGCTCAACTGTGGGAACCCATACCAAATAGGACTAACAAAGAATATTGAAGATATACAGAGGAGAGCAGCACGAATGGCCACAGGTTTGTTTGACCCATGGCAGAGTGCCACAGAGATGCTGAAGAAACTGAACTGAGGCTCTTGAAAATAGATGTAAACTATCCTGAGAGAGTTTGCTGACAAAGTTTCAAAAACCACCTTTCAATGATGACTCTAGGAATATACCACAACTCCCTACATATCACTCACATAGGGATCAAGAGGACAAGATTACAATAATTACACCACACATATAGGCAATCAAACAATCATTCTTCCAGCAATCCATCCATGAATGTGGCGGGAAGAAATCCTAATAAATGGTACAGTGGGACATACCCATTGCCATGCATTTCACAGTGGCTTGCAGAGTATAGATGTAGATGAATCAATATTTCTTAATTCCTTTCCTGTAACCACTGCAAGCCATGATAGGTCCAAAGCAGTTTCACCGAACTTGCACCTCAATAACAATGAGATGTGTCTTCCTTGTAGCCAACCTAATCATGATTCATTTCTGACATTCGCCATTTTTAGTTCATTTTAATTCTGTGCTGAAAAGAAACACTTTGACTCTGTTCAAATCATGATGCTGCTCTTTGAATACCAATGTGTATCAAAACACAATACTCCACAGCAAATTGTGTATAAAAATTGTTTGTACAAGACTCAGTAAACTATGTTGTTAATAATCTCTCATGAACAAGTAGACCACAGTTTTTGAACTACGGTTATACGAAAGCTGAATTTTTTTTCTTTCATGGGCATATTGAGCTGTGTCATGGGCACAGTGTAAGTTTGCCTCTACTCTTGTTCAGTATCCGATTTCATACAGATCTGGCAACAAGATTTATGTATGTAAAATGTGTGTATTATATATTGTGTATGTTTGTTGTAACAATGTTTTAAAGACTTGGTTTGTTGGAGCCCAAAAGGAGATTAATGCATGAAGTAGCAGTGAGGCAGCCTCTGGTCTTCACAGAAAGCAGAGATGTAACAACACTGCAGAGTAGCTGGCCACCACGCAAGCTCCCCGAAGGCTGAGAATGACAATGAAATCTTTCTCAAAAGTCAAGGTTGTTCACAATGATGGTTCCAAATGACTTTTACTTGAGAAGAATAAGCAGTCCACATACAAGCTTCATAGGAGTCAGTTTAGCAAAAGACAACAGGTCATTGCCCATGGTGGGGTCAGACTTTCTGATAAGCAGACTTACAGGTTCGGTAAGTCTAATTTTTTGAATACTACCATGAACTGGTGTGGCTCCAAGATTTTTTTCTCCTAAGACAGATATATGACCAACTTTGAGTAGATTCAGCTGATAATGTTTGCTCCTATGAATTGTTTAGTTCTGCCAAGGAAGATTTTTATTGATTAATAGTATTTTCTGTGCAGAAATAATAATGAATGGTTTATGTGGAAGGAACTGTAGTAGCCAAGTCTTCATTCTGTGGTAGTCAATGATGTAATTGATTGTACCACAAATTATCCTAATTTCATCCAAGTTGCTCTGATAGCTATCTGAAAGCGCTCACAGAGGTAATTAGATTGATGCTCTTATTTTGTGGAGCGTTGGGTGCTTTTGTGGTGCCTTGAGTGAGGAATTGACTCGTGTGCGTATTATTGGATGTCTGGGCACTAGCAGATTATGACTGGAATTACTTGGCTTAGCATGTGTAACAGACAGCCAACCAGTTGCAATAAATCGTGGTTTTCAATTAACCTTTAGCACGGGTTCAACAGATTTAAATTTGTCTTTCTCAGGACAAGAAACCTGCATACACTGCAATAACACAACTTGCAATCAAAACACCATGGACCAATATTACATGTATAACAGAAACTACTATCTACAGCAAGTGCAGGCATGTCACAAACAACATGATATATACCAACATAGGACAAGTAGTACTCATAAACTTCACATTAGGAATCAGTCAGTAAAGTTATTTCAACATGAATTGTGTCAGAAATGGTCTGTACATCCATATGTAAAAATTAAGGCCCCTAAAATCTAGAGCCTGTCACATCAGTAAAACCAACCTAATAAAATACTAGAGCATTTTAAGAGCTACATGCTGACTCAGGGGGAGTGGAGAGTGACACCAGGAAAACAAATCTTGTGGCGCACGCACTGATAAACATGTATACTTTGTGGCATAAACAACCAATAAGCATAAGCACATAGAAATTACTAACAGAAATACATCATGCAAATCAATGAGTATAGAATAAGATGTTTAAAAAGACAAATATATAAAATATGCTAGCATATGTTAAGACCCTTATAGGACTATCTGTAATTATCATACAAAAATAGTGATGTCTGTGCATAAGTACGTCATTACAAGCATAATGACAGCAACGACATAAATATAAATTCCAGTATATCATCATATGAAAAGTAATAGTGCCAGCGCATAAGCATGCTATTAAAATTAAAGACAGTAAAGAGCAAAAATTCATAGTCTCTGGATAGTGGTAAACATAACAAAAGTGGGTGGCATCAATATGTTAGTACAACATAAACTGACAAACTAAACTGTATGCACAAAAATTATATAATAGAAATTTGAGGAACTGAAGCACTCACAAAGGCTACCGGCAGTTGTATGAAGATTTTTTTGCGAACAGTATGGTTTTGAAACCACTGAAAAATTGGCTACAGTGAGCTGCAGCAGGTCTTTAGTAAATCTCATCTTTGCCTTCAAAATGTTTATAGATCTCTAATTCTTCTCAAAGGTCCATCCTACACCCTTTGATTTTGCTGTAAAGAATAACCATGTCTTCCAAATTTTTCACAGTATGGTTGGCAATCAGTAGATGTTCAGCAAACGGAGTTGTGCATGTTAGCTCCTTTCTTTCCTAACAGATGCTCTTTGTATCTTCTCCTCACAGCTCTGCCTGTTTGACAAATGTAATAGCATAGGCAATTGTTGCACATTAATTTATAGACACCTGAAATGGAAAATGAGTCGCCAGTACTTTCCACTGTATGCAAAAGTTGTCTCTGCAAACTATTGTATGAAGAGAAAATTACATTACAATTATATTTATTAACTAGAAGTCATTTAATTCTATACAAAATATTTCCCAAGACGGGACTGCATACAAATTTGTTACTGTGGGAGGAAAGGTCAGTCCACAACATCGAACATTCTTGAGGTTTTCTTTCTGAAGATCTACCATGCCCTGGTCCACGATGTTTTCGTTGTAAGTTATGTTATAGCATTGTATGCAGGTTTCTTGTTCTTATATGGAAGATGGGTTTAAATCTGTTGAAACCATGATAAAGGTTAACTGAAAACCGCCATTTATTGCAACTGGTTGGCTGTCCAGTACATCTACTGTTCTGTAGCCATTGCTGTAGTGCAGCTCTGTTCAAAATATTACTTGGCTTGTCATATTGACTTTGTCCACAAGCATCTAAATTGATCATCCCCTTGACCACTGTTTAAAGTGAAACCCAGTATGGAAGAACCATCAAACAAACAGCACATAGCAAAACTGTGAATATGTTGACTATTTAAGACAAGTGGGCAAATTTCATTTAAGGAACTATAGTGAGTCGGGATTTGCCAACACATGAAGAGGCAGAGGTTTGCTGAATTGTCTAATTTTCAGGAACCAAAGGGACTGTGGCACGAAGGACTTTTTCCTTTGTTTTTTGTGTTTCATTGCTGTTCATGAGGGGAATTAATAGTTTCGTTGCTGTCACTTACACACAAGCTACATTCATCTGTACTGGAATACCTAACATTCTTAACAAAGAAAGCTAAATGCATTGCTGAAGAGTACACTAAAATAAAGAACTTGTGTTGACTGTTCATTGCAGTAGAAAGTAATACTTCTCTGGCTGAAATATTTTGATACTACATCCTAGGCAATGTAATTCTACTGAGAGAAAAATATGCTTACAAATTTCACATTCGCCTAGGAAAGCAAAAGTCACCATTATCGATGAGTTAATTTGACCAAAGGTGGAGAAAACCTACAAGGAAAGTAACTAATAGGAATTAGATAATGAAAAGTAAAGAATATTTATATGTTAGGCTGATCAAAAGTACAGTGGTCATATAATTGGCTATCAACATAGTTACAGCAAGGAAGAAAAGATAATTACACAATTACTAACTGAATAAAAAAAAACTAGTTAACAGAAAGGAATTGAAATCACCCTCAATTGGGAATTGAGTTTAGTATAGAAAGGTAACTTTTGTTTATGCAATTCCTTTCCATAGTTACTGAGTATATTCGCGGATAATCAGAGGTTGCATTATCACAGCGTTACATTATGACCAGCTAAGAAATTCACAAATATTTTGAATTAAGGAGAGAGAGTTTCATAATAAACAAATAAATTTTAATTACATCATATTGTAAAGGAAGAGAAATTAATTTTTCTCATACCATAGTTAAGGGAAAAATAATCCGCATCACATTAAATCGCCAATATTATGTAGCAGATGAGGATTACCTCAGATAAATGCTTGATGATATAATTTATGAGTCACAACTGAGTTTATCGCCACTGACAAAAAGCAATTTTCACATATTTTGTTAGGAAGAGTTTTTTCAAAGTTTTTTCTCAGAAGTAAATTTTTGCCTATGAAGGCGTTGCCTCTTAATATTAGTCTGAGTTGAGCCTATTTGCTAACTGTTCATTAGTCTCATTAGTTTCGGGCAAGATGTGGTAACTAAGTTTCTGACATAAGTCTTAAGTCTGCATTGCGTATAGTAAAGTACAGTATGTTTTCTTATTTTTTATTTATTTATTTATTTATTTCTGAAAGTATTTGTATGGAGTGTGGCCATGTACGGAAGTGAAAATGGACGATAAATAGTTTGGACAAGAAGAGAATAGAAGCTTTCAAAATGTGGTGCTACAGAAGAATGCTGAAGATTAGATGGGTAGGTATTGAACAGAACTGGGAAGAAGAGAAATTTGTGGCACAACTTGACTAGAAGAAGGGATCGGTTGGTAGGGCATATTCTGAGGTATCAAGAGATCGCCAATTTAGTGGTGGAGGGCAGCGTGGAGGGTAAAAATCGTAGAGGGAGACCAAGAAATGAATACACTAAGCAGATTCAGAAGGATGTAGGCTGCAGTAGGTACTAGGAGATGAAGAACCTTGCACAGGATAGAGAAGCATGGAGAGCTGCATCAAACCGGTCTCAGGACTGAAGACTACAACAACAACATTTATTTTTGAGGGCCTTAGTTTCCCTTCCTTACAAGAAACAATATATATAGTCATTAAAAGAGTAGGATTGTGTATTCAACTTTCGTTAAGAAACTGTAAGGACTTTCAGCAATCCTGGAATCTAATGTGGAAAGTCAGGTATGGCAATTTATGAAATCTCCTATTATAATCACTGCATAAATTTCTGGTGTGCTGGATGGCAGATGTACCTGAGTAGTAGCGCAACAGGAAGCTAGTTAAACACAGTGTGGTGGCTTGTGCAGTGGCTCACTCTTTTGTAACATTTAAATGTAATTAGAACTCTAGTCTACATGCCAGCACAGTACAATATACACCGATGAGCCTAGGCCTAAACATTATGATGAGTGCCACCTGTTGGCACTATGGGCATGACACAGTATGCAAGGCATGCAGGTGGAGAAGCAACAAATGGGGAATCATTCAAGCAACAATACAGGCCAAAAACAGAGGAGCTCACCGACACAAGTGTCTTCAACAAAGGGAAGACTGTTATGACCTGGCAACAGGGACTGAGCATCTCAGAAAGCGCGAAGCTTACCGGCTGAATGCTACTCTCGTAAGCATCCATGGAAAGTTAATGATGGACAGTGAAACTGCGGATAGGTAACAAGGTGTTGGCTATCCACACCTCATCACAGATTGTGTAGGTCAAAGGCTTGTCCCCTCTGTAAAGCCCAATCTCATAACTTGTCCAAAACATCATACAATAGGAACAATGACATTATAAAGCAAACTTATAATTTACAGAACTAAAACGAACTTAGTTAACAAAACTGAATCAAGACATTAAAACATATTAAATAATGTTGTAATATATTGTGTGGTAATGAAAATGGTGTCCATGAAGGGTTTAATATGTTCAAATTCCAAAACAAGTCCAGGAAATAGCAGCCTGAATACCTTTGTTATTTTCTGCAAGCAAATTGTCTAAGGTACACAGTTCATCCAACTTTATGTAGATTAGCAAGTGGAGTGGATCCTGAAATTCACCATGTCCACAGCTTCATCAGTACTTATGTAGTGCCATTTCTCCGAATTTTCTTTTCACTGGAATGAGCCAGTTCTTAGATGATTCAGGATTTTCAGTCATACAAAGGAGTTCAAAACCCCCAGAAAATTCCTCCTTCAGGATGTTCCATGGCCCTATTGCGGACAAGTTCTGCGAGAGTTATACTTAATTTTTATTAGGTGATAAAGAAACTGCTTTGGTCAATTTTAAGAAGCTCTTTCTTTATTTCAGTCTCATTGGCTGAGGAATATGTCCAGATATTGTGTGTCTGGGGTTTGTTTCTTGCATTTGTTTTCCAAGAGTACCATGATGGTGTAGGCACAAGTGTTTTGGAGCACATAGCTCAGCACACACTGTTGAACGTGGAGCTCTGCAGCAGACAATTCCTGTGTGTTTCCACGTTAACCAAACGACATCGTCAGTTACATTTGCAGTGGGACTGGGATCACTGAGATTGGACCATGGGTCCATGGAAATGTGTTGCCAATTAGATTATTCCCATTTCTTCTTACACCAGGTCAATGGACTTGTCCGGATATGCTGTGAACCAGGCAAATAGCTGCTCGAAATCTGCACAGCGAGACGGATGTGGGCCAGTGGAGGACAATATTATGGTATGGCCAACATTCACCTGAGCTTATATGGGACCTGTGATACTAACCAAAAAGACCACAAAAGATATGGGCTAATGAAGATTACAACAGGCCAACTGTATCCCTTCACAGTTGATGTATTTGCTGATAGTGATGGCAGGATAACCGTTACTGTTACAAGGCCAGAATTGTGCTACAGTGGTCTGAGAAGCATGATAATGAATTCAAATTGATGTCTTCGCAAACAGAGCTCTCCTGATCTTAACCTGATGGAACACATCTGTGGCACTGTTGGGTGCCAGCTCTACATGCACAAATCACTGGTCTGTAATTTACAGGAATTGTGTGACCTGTGTGTTGATATCTCGTGCCACATACTTCTAGAAACCTACGAAGGACTTGTCGAATCTGCACCGCACAGAATCACTGCTGTATTGTGATCCAAAGGTGAACCAACACTATTGAGTAATTATATATTTTGACTTTTAAGTAAGAGCTTGACGTGCAACTGGGGTTGGCAGGAGGTGAGTTGGTGGGGCTGGGATTTTCAGGCTTATTATTATAAGTAAATTAGCTGATACTACCTGTATACACATACTAATATTCATGATAGTGCTTGATACAGGTTACTGTAATTTGTGACAGACCTGATCACATCTACATGAGTCATGTTTATATTAAAATGTGATGTTCACATCTAGTGAACTGGTCAAAACATTTATTTGCCTTCAATAAGGATTTATTTGTGTCTTTTGTGAGACATTTGCAGGCAGTGAGTTTTGTAACTATTAAAAGTATTTTTACTGGGTGACTGTCGTGTCCATCAAGAATGATTTGTAAATCTTAGAGAAGGTTTGTCATGACATTACCAACCTGAAAATTACATATGTAGTTAAGGCAAGGTGGAATACCTCCACATGCTATACCTTCATTTCTTGCATAAGAACTATTTTCTATGTTACTTGCATAATACACATATGCTTATATAAATTATCAAACTTCTTATTCCAGCTGTATTTTTCTAAACTTTGTCATAAGGTACATAGTTAACAACCTGCTGATAACACTGCAATTAGTTGATATTGAAACATTTAAAAATACTAAAAAATTCCAATTCATTGTAATGATTTGCACCTCAAAGTATGACCCACTATACAGGGTGATTCAAAAAGAATACCACAACTTTAGGAATTTAAAACTCTGCAACGACAAAAGGCAGAGCTAAGCACTATCTGTCGGCGAATTAAGGGAGCTATAAAGTTTCATTTAGTTGTACATTTGCTCGCCATTTCAGCCAATAAAGTTTTTGGTCCCTTTTTCTTCGAAGGTGCTACTGTAACTGGACTACAGTATCTGGAGATGTTAGAGAATTGGCTGTTCCCTCAGCTCAAACAAGAAGCACAACAATTCATATTTCAGCAAGATGGAGCGCCACCACATTGGCACTTATCTGTCCGTAACTACCTGAACGTCAACTACCCGAGGCGATGGATCGGCCGCCAGGCAGCCCCTGACAGAGCACTTCATCACTGGCCTCCAAGAAGCCCTGATCTTACCCCCTGCGATTTTTTCTTATGGGGGTATGTTAAGGATATGGTGTTTCCGCCACCTCTCCCAGAAACGAGAAATAACAGCAGCTATCCAAACTGTTACGCCTGATATGCTACAGAGAGTGTGGAACGAGTTGGAGTATCGGGTTGATATTGCTCGTGTGTCTGGAGGGGGCCATATTGAACATCTCTGAACTTGTTTTTGAGTGAAAAAAAACCTTTTTAAATACTCTTTGTAATGATGTATAACAGAAGGTTATATTATGTTTCTTTCATTAAATACACATTTTTAAAGTTGTGGTATTCTTTTTGAATCACCCTGTAGTTGGAGTGACAAATGATGGTGGTCTAATTTAGGCTTGTACTGTATACCCATGTCACACATTCTCCGACAGCCAGTGAGTGATCAGTAAAACTCCAAGTGGTCTTCTGTGAATGTTGTACCCAATAGAAGCATTAAACTGAATCACATAAATATGTTAGGAAAAAAAAACAGCTACTCTAAATAAAGCCAATGGATCCAACTCTGCCTAAATTATTAAGCTGCTGCTATTATACAAATCTTCAGACAAAGTATTTACGTAAATTTTCACATACCCCTCTCAGCTGTCTATATAGTGTCCAAGTAAGGATCAATCTGATAGAAATACAGGGATTGGACAAAAATATGGAAACAACATCAGAAATGGATGCTTGAACATAAATGCAGATGCCAGCCAAGCCTGAAAGTTGTGCTGCTGTATTTGACCATGGGCACCTGAGCAACCACCTCAGTATGTTGCAAATGTCAGTCATGGTCAGAACAGTGTCCTGTGTAGTTGTGACTGCATTATGTCGGAGCTAAGTGAATTCGAACATAGGTAAATTGATGGTGCTCGTATGATGGGTGCTTCTGTAACAAGGTAGCTGAAGTATTTGGTGCTTCACAAAACACTGTATTGAAGATTTATACGACATAAAGGGAAAGTGGAAAATCAACATCCACTCAGTCACAAAACGGATGAAAGTGTGTGTTAAGTGATCATGACAGACAGTTGCTGAAGAGGATTGTGATGAAAAATAAAAGGCTGACAGCTTCAAAAGTCACTGCAGAACTGAATGCAGCAGTCATAGGTGGTGCGAAAGACATAAAACCTGAACTATGGCACAAGGGAAGGCAGTCATTTTGTCAGATGAGTCTTGTTGCATGCTGTTTCCAACTGCTGACCAAGTTTACATCCCAAGAGTGAATCACGGTCAGAGGGGAGGGGGGATACAGGGTGTGGGAGGTGGAGAGGGGGTGATGATTTGAGGAGCCATACTGTGGTATTCCTGCCAAGGGTTTTGCGACCATTTTGGCTGATCAGGTCCATCCCATGCTACAATGTTTGTTCCCCAATGGTGATATCAAGTTTTAAGACAACAGGCTCCTGTTCACACTGTCTGCATTGTCCAAGATAAGGTTTCGTGAGCACGAGGATGAATTTTCGCATCTCCCCTAGCCACCACATTCACCATATCTCAATACATTTTACCCTCTGTGGTCTACTTTGGAGAGAAGGGTGCATGATCGCTACCCACCTCCATAATCATTACCTGAACTTGCCACTTTTGATGGAATAAAGGTATACGAGTCCTTTGAAAATCATACAGGACCTGTATTTATCCTTTCTGAGGAGAAAAAAATGTTCAAATGTGTGTGAAATCTTATGGGACTCAACTGCTAAGGTCATCAGTCCCTAGGCTTACACACTACTTAACCTAAATTATCCTAAGGACAAACACACACACCCATGCCCGAGGGAGGACTCGAACCTCCGCCAGGACCAACCGCACAGGCCATGACTGCAGCGTCTTAGACCACTCGGCTTCTGAGGAGAGTGGAAGCTATTATGAATGCCAACAAGCATAATGATGTGTTGTGTTTTTGGTGTTTCCATATTTTTATCCACTTCCTGTATTAGACATCTGCAGAATTCTGATAAATTGTAGACGAAGAGGCTAATGAGATATGGAGTATTCGTATTGGCATGTAGGTTATCTACTTTATACAGTAGTTTTAATGTACATTTCTGTAGAATGAACACTTTTATCACCTATGCTGCAATGTCCCAGAAGATAATACCATACGATGGAACTGAATGAATATGGAAAGTATAAGAGCAACCCTGTCTGCACGTCAACCGAGTGAAAACATACATTGCGGACAGTTATTTCCTGCACTGTCCTTATTCTGACAGCCACAGCCTCAAGAGGAGTTTGAAGGAGCACAGGTTCACTACACACCGAATTCAGGACATAGGTGCATACTCCACCTGACACACTATTATATTTGCTATAGTTTTTGTAATATCCCCTATAGCTGCAAACGGCAGGGATCCGCACTGTCAGGAATCAGGTTTCCTGGAGCATAAAGAAGAAAGCAAGTGTAAAGCTTAACAGTTGTCACATTTCAGCCAGGTGGTGAAAACAAGTGTCGCAGATCCACTGGAGGATGACATTGGCTGGAGGCTGGAAAGGCATGGAGGGATCAAGGAGCCAGTTTACACCTCAAAGTCCCCTGCTGCCACTGAGTACCTGTGTGATATTCATAGGGTCTGAGGGTCTGGCGAGATCTCAGTCGTCAGGAGACACCAGAATTCCACCTCGTCCTCAGATGCAGAGCTTATCAGTAACAGTGGTGTGGGGGCCACTGCAATTTGGATGTCTCTCACTGCTCCTGGAACTTCTCTGGCTGGTAGGACTTCACTGATTCAGTCTCAGCGACTGAGGAGGATCTTGAAGCACTATGACTAGCTGCCTGTGAATTCTTCAGCCACTGGCTGGTGTCCTCTTTCCCACTGGTAGGAACCTGGGAAGGGAGTGATCCAAGGGACCCCTTCCTAATGAGAGGAGCCGAAGAAGAATGATGTTTCTCCTGCTGAGAAGTGGGGACTTATGTCCCCAATGATTATGGGGTGGGGGTGGGGCAGGGCATTGCTCACGAAGTAGGTGTTGCGAGAGCAACAGGCATAGGAGTGCCCCCTCACCGACCAGGGGGCAGATGTAGTCTTGAGACCCTATGGACCAACTATAAATGGCGGAACCGATGAGGCTGGAACTGTTGTTGTAGCTGCAGCGTAAGATGATGTCATGCTCACAGGGTTTAGCCTTTCAAATTTCCTCTTAGACTTTGTGTAGGTCAGTTGGTCCAGGGTCTTGTATTCCATGATTTTTCTGAGAATCCTGCAGTCCAGCAAGCAAGGGGAATGGTGCTCACTGCAGTTGACACAGACGTGAGATGGGGCACATGGAGCATTGGGATGTGATGGACATCCACAATCTTGACATGTGATTCTGGAAGTACAGCGAGAAGACATATGCCCAAACTTCCAGCACTTAAAGCACCACATCGGGTGAGGGATATATGGCTTTAGATCACAGTGGTATACCATCACATTGACCTTATGGCGTAATGTGTCACCCTCAAAGGTCTCGATGAAGGCACTGGTGGCAACCTGATTATCCTTCAGACCCCTATGGAAGTGCTTGACGAAATGGAAACCTCATTGCTCTAAGTAGACACACAACTCATTATCAGACTGCAAAAGAGGTCCCTGTGGAATGTAATACCCTGGACCATATTTAAGCTCTTATGGGGTATGATGGAAACAGAAACAGCCCCCCCTCCCCCCGGCTTGTCACAGGCAAGTAATGCCCATGCCTAGGCAGAGGACTCTGTTTCTATCAGGACTGACCCAGATCACATTTTGGACAATCCCTCTATGTCCCCAAACTTGTCCTCTAAATACTCCACAAAAAACTGAGGCTTCATCAACAGGAAAGATTCCCCACCAGCTCTTGTACATTCTAGGTACTGGGCAAATAAGGTTCTCTTCTATCTTTAGCCTGCCATTCCTCCCATGGTGTCGCCAGGGAGGGAAATGATTTGAGGTCATACTGCCTTGCATGGAACTGAGACCTTGAAAGCTTAGAGATTGCTGGTGTTTGACCACCTGCAAGAGATGACATAGTCTGCTTCATGGTGGGTCATCTGCCCTCATGCCATCCACTTCAACCAGGTGCCCTCCCCATGGGTGTCATCCAGCCTCAGCAAAGGCCACCTGGCAAGATGACCATTGCCGGGGTCCTGGTACCCCGGGTAGATGGGCATCTACTCCTTGGCATACATGGGGAGTTAATGGCGCAGAGCAATTGCTGTACAGTCAGGAGGCTACAACCAAGAGGGTACATGGTGACCCCATCACAACAGACTGGCCACCATGCTGGATATCAGGTGCAAACAAGTCCATTATCATCGTCAGTGTAGAAAAAGACACTGCACAGTGGTTGGAGGAAACACGACTGGGAAGCTGTCCTTTCCCAATGGATGGAGAATGAGTGGAATTGCAGATCCATGATGATGAAGGTGGCCGCCTCTTCGCAATAATTTTGAGGTTAAATCCTATAGGAGACCATTATAGACAGGCCAAAACATTTGAGACTCTGTTTAGTCACCTCTTACGAAAGGCAGGAATACTTCGGGCCTATTCTAACCCCGGAACCCGCAGGAGGAGAGGAAGTCTGTCCTGGTGACACTGAATGACAGACGGACGTAAACAGTACAAAGGGAAGAGGTGAAGTGAGGGAGGAAAATTCAGATTGCAGCTGCTTGGAGCTGGGTGCTCAGGGAGATGGTTTGACTGTGAATCACATCCTAGAAGATGGAATGCCATCCTCAGAAAGGGGGGGGGGGGGGGGGGAGAGCCTGTCGGTTGTGTAGCAGGTGACATCACCATGTTGTGGCTAGAGGGATGGAGCAAGCTTTTGCAGGAGTACTCCTTCTGATCTTTCCAGCCTGCCGGTTGTGTAGCAGGTGATTTTGTTACATGATGTGAAAATTTGGTGGCCTGTAACACCGCTGGAGTAGGAGGAGACGGGGATGCTACCATAACACTGGGAGATTTTACAACTGCGGTGCTAAATTTGAGATCACATGTCTCCTTGGCCATGTCCTTCATGGAGAGAGATGTAGAAAGAGCAGTACTGTAACTGCCAGATGGTAAAATGCAGGTTTTCAGCAAGCCAACATCTAGTGAGTGACAGGGTAAGGCACTTTTTCCTTCACCCTGATCTCATTGAGACACATGGGACAGTCTCAGGAGGAGGCTGCATAATCGCCATCGCAATTCATACAGTGGGAAGAAGGAGGTGCACGAACACACTCGTGAGCATCCCTGTCACAGGTTACACATTTGCTGGGTGTCGACAGCACATTCGAGTGTGGTTGTAACGATGACAATGGTAGCAGCGCATTGAGTTCGCAATGTACAGTCGGACTATAACAACTTCATATCCTGCTTGATAGAAAAACAGGAAAAAAAAGAGTGCATGTGGGCACTGGGATGTATCTGCCTTTTTCATCGTCCGATGCACTGCAATGATCCCCTTATCAGAGGTAGGTTTGGATTTCTGTCTCGTTCAAACCATCGAACAGCCTACAGTAAATAAATTCAGCATTCGATGGGCCTCGACACAAACAGGACACCATGAAGGAGCGAAGTTGTAAGCAGTTGTTGTGCTTGGGAATCACTAGTAGTCTCCAAAAGCCATTGCGTAAACGAGAGCACGATTTCACAGGACTGGGAATTGCATCAACACCTTTCTGAATAATAAATGGATTATCTGTAGAAAACGACCACCTGTCTTCAGTACATGATACCACAAAGAACAGAGGTGCAGCTGGCAGGATCTTTGAATTGTTAGCCTCATCCATTTATGTTTAGCAGATGTAGACAGAGATGATGATGTTGGGTTCATTGAGAGAAAATTCTCCACGACAGCTAGCACCTCCGATAGCATGCTCCTTCAGGTCACACCCCATAAACACCTGACAATGGGACCAACTGACAATTTGGGAATGTTATAGACCATGCAATCACTCCTTCCTGGACCTGGCCTGTACTAGGGCATATGTGCAAACCCTATCTGTCGACCCACGGCTGGAAGTTGTGTTACTCAGTCACCTGTTACACGTAAGATACATGGTCCCACCTTCAGGAGCCCACAGGGAGGAAGAATTAAAAGAGGAACCTTGAATGCCAAAGGGGAGGAACAAAGACAGAAAAAAGAACAAAAAAGCAGTGGAGAGACTGTTCTGATGTCAGGGTACTGAAAATGCACAACACATTCCCAAATATACCGACATGTTCTCCAAGGGAGGGGAAAAAGAATAGCAAGAGGAGAGACATGCAGCATGGAAGGGAAAAGATGCTGCAAAGGCTAGGGCCCCATGGTTGCCAAGCAAGAACTTGCCAAAGTGTGGTGAGGCCCCTGGGGAGATTCGGTCTTGCGGTCAATATGGATGGTTTACCTGGGTCTACCGATGATTTTTTGCACTTGGGATTCTCAAAATAAATCCACTTTTCATCCCCTGTAACTACATGATGTAAGAATGACTTTTGTACCGAGTGAGCAAAATGTCACATGTGTTTTTGCTCTTTTCCATTTGCCTGTCATTCAATTCATGTGATACCCACCTATGGGTCTTCTGAATCTTTCCCACTTGTTGAGTAATGCCCAATTGCTCAGAAAGTTGTTTTGTGTTTACAAATCATTTTAGTTCAACAATGCTTCCAGTTCCATATCTTCCTTTTTTTGGCGATTTTCCACATTCCTTGTCTGCAACATCAAACCCACCATTTTTGAAATGCCGAAACCATCATTCACATATATCTTGCAATGAAACATGTCCGCCATAAGCTTCCTCAAGTAATCGATATGATTCTGCAGCAGTTTTATTCAAATGAAAACAAAAAATTAATGCTTCCACAAACGCCCTTTGTTCGGCATGAATTTTGACATATTGAACACAACACTATACACACACTTCTCTAATTTATCACTCATGCACTTGCTGATGACACAACAAAATGATGCAATGTCAAATCTTTATAGCACAAACTACAGTGGTACGACATCTGTTGTCTGAAATCTGCATTTCATACTTGTACACCTGGTAATGAGATGGTTGCATACCTGAAAATTTGTCATCTTATTCCAGTCAAGAATCTGAAATTGGGACAGTGTTATCTAGGGTGCCCTTCCTCTGTGGAAAAGCATCAGTTTTGTGTAGTAAACATAAGGACACATTTAGGTAACCAACAAGAGATGAAAAAGCAGGTGATATATTTTGAGTACCCTTGATATCCAAAACCACACCTTATAAATTTGCCAGGTGCTGCTCCTAAGCATCTCTGGTGTTTCAACAGATATTTGCAACTTTGTTTTTGGAATGTGTAAAGGTAGTCATTGTGTGCAAGGTCCAATGTAATGTGTAATGAAATGCATCAGTTTGTTTCTCATCACAAACTAAATGAATTTACAACTGAAATTTTACGTTCCCATTCTACAATATAGTTCCAAATTGTTTTAGTGCAATATTTGTTCTAATGATGTGTTTTAACAGGCGTAGCTAAACACTTAGAATAATGGGAGACAGGCAAAAGTTGGTATGAAAAAACAATAATAACTGGTATACATCCGACTACTTCATCTTTTTTACCTGAATTTCACCTTCTCGTCTCATGCACTGTCCTGCACCACTGTCTATGTGCTAGGTGTCACATGAATAAGTGATGAGTGGTATGTTTCAGTTGACTCCATCTACATATTGCTAAAATGAAATTGCAAATACCTTCCAAAACACCATGGAATATCCACATGATGAATCTCAGGGTACAGACTCAGTATATATGTTACTAATCATTTGGAACAATGGTTGTGGTGACAAACTGATCTGTAGTGTAGCCCAAAGTCTAGGTTGGATTAGAAGGTCATAATCTAGTTGCAAGTTGGTAAAGTCAACAAATGTGATGTGAGAAGAATTTCAGCTACAGTTACTAAACAATAGTGATTGAGAAGGATGTTGAGTGATCAGGTGTTACACAACAAGCAATAAAATTTTTATTCTTGTGGTGAATACCACCTAAACTGTACGCGTGACAACTGTTTGTTTTTGTTAATACATTGTGCATTTTGTGAAACTATTCACTTCACCATTTGACACAATTACTTTACGCTGAAGCTGCTATGAAACACCTTGTCTGCTGCTTTCTCATTGAGCTCTTATTAGTGATAAGAAATGGACAGAGTATGTGTCTAATGTTGAGGGTTGCATACCTTAGAAATCAAGTGCTGCATGTCAGAAGGGGACTGTTCAAGCTGGTGGAGGCTCTGTAATTGTGTGGCGCATGTGTAGTTGGAGTGATATGGGACACCTCATACATCTAGATACAACTCTGACAGGTGACACCTACATCAGCACCTGTCTGATCACCTGCATCCATTCATGTCCATTATGCATTCCGACGGACTTGGGCAATTCCAGCAGGATAATGTGACACCCCACACATCCAGAATTGCTACAGAGTGGCTCCAGGAACACTCTTCTGAATCTAAACACTTCTGTTGGCCACCAAACTTCACAGACGTGAACATTATTAGGCATATCTGGGATGCCTTGAAATGTGCTGTTCAGAAGAGATCTCCACCGCCTCATACTCACAGATTTATGGACAGCCCTGCAGAATTCATGGTGTCAGTTCCCTCCAGGACTACTTCAGACATTAGTTGAGTCCATGCCATGTCGTGTTGCAGTAGTTCTGCATGTTCTCGGGAGGCCTACATGATATTGAGCAGGTGTGCCAGTTTCTTTGACTCTTCAATGTACAATATTCACTGTTAACAAGTCATTGTCTTGGTATATAATAATTGTCATGACCAACAGTTGGTAATATAAAGACAAAGCAGTGAGTCCTTTGTTCTACTTGCAAACTCATGTTATCATTCTCCTTTCCATGTTGGTACAGTTCACCATTACTTGACATGACTGAAGCAGCAAGTTTATGGGTATAACTGGGCAGTGGCAGAGACTCGCGAATCGAGATGGCAAGCTCAGAGATGCCATCATTGCACCTGCTGGCAAGTTTGAAGTGGGTACGGAGCTCATTTCTGATCTCCAATACTCATGAGCCTACTTGCTTTCCCGTCACACATTCCAGCAAGCACAGCCAACATTGTTGTGTGAAATGCTTTAGTTACGGAATTGCACATGTTCTACATCTGAACTGTTAAACCATCTAAAGAAATTGCAAAAATAAAAAGTGCACTAATGCTACTAACCAATTCGCTTCAGAAGAGTTACTCTGAGGCCCATACGATCTAAAGCAGGGTATATGACGCTATTCATCATTGGAATAAGAGCCAGGATGAACACCTGATCGAAGAGGCTCAACCACGCTGTTGGCATCTAAATAGAGAAGACATCAAATTACACCAGTGAACAAAATTTACACAAGAATACACAGTATAATTAATTTTTAAATTTACTTACAAATAAAACTTAATTTTTGAAGTCTAGTAACAAAATATGTTACCACACTAGTAGGTAAGTTACTTTTAATCAAACAACAATATGTTTCAGCAAAAAGTGTTGAAAGATTTTATAAACATCAATCAGATGTCAGATTAAATAATTCATGCAAAAGTAAAATCTTAAAGCTTGTAAATCAGCAACAACTGCAAAGTTCCCATGGTTCCTGTGACTGAATCCACATACATTATTGAACCTGGAAGTACACCCACTACAATGCTTCAGAGGCTCATACTAAGAATGCTTCAGTCAAGAGACCAGAAACAATAGTTTAAATCAAATCAAACTGTAATTTAATAAGTTCTGCTATCATCAATATGGGCAAAACTTCCAGGTACAAATAACATAGAGCTGTTACCTAGTCTATATCATGTTTTGATTTTATGGTCTGTTGTTCTACACTAGCTCATGGATAATATGGGTCAAATTTAAAGTCCAATCAACATCTATGTCATCAGAGATGGAACAGTAACTTTATACAACATGGAAGGGGGATGAAATCAGTCATGGGCAAGCAGAAATAGAAGAAGAAGAAGAAGAATTTATAGTAGTAGTCGGGGGGGGGGGGGGGAACTGGAAACTTACATTAGGATTGCTAAAGTTCCTAAGGCCTACTCCTTTCATAACATCAGTCCTGCATCTGCAAAGTGTATCACCTTGCTCAGCCAAATAGTTAGAAATAATTTTTAATGCACTGAATCAGGATCTGATGCATTATCTTAATTATAACATTTCCTAATACAGAACTGCAGACTGTGAAGCATTTAATTTGAATGTGACACTGAAGAAAGATAATAGCCTGTATTCAGCATCTGGGTTCTCTGCAGACCCAGTTCTGCTTGTTCTACAGTTAACACATGCATCACAGTTTGAAAATGAAATGGTGCAGCAACTGAAAACATACTCCAAAGTTGAAGTATTCAGGACACTACCATTCTTGTGGGGAAAAATGTCTAAACTGCACACAGTTTCACCATGAAATTCTAGCAATATGTGGACCATACATAATGTCACATCCTGCCACAGCAAAATGGGTTTCATAAATTTGACCAAAGCAACATGGACGTGGGAGATGCTGAACAGGGAGGGAGGCCATCAACATCAGCCACAGATGACTATGTTCAAAAAATCAGGGAACTAATTAACAGCAATCAAAGATTGAGAATTACAGGGAAAGATAGGAAACCAAACAAATAAAACAGGGAAGAAACTAGAGTGGAAGATGTAAATAAAACTGCAATGAACAGAAATTTGAGATGGGCAGGAAACGTAGCAAGGGAAATTGATGGAAGATGGACAAAGGAAGTTCTTTGCTGGATTTTGAGATATAAGAAAGGGACAAGAGCTAATGGTGGATAGATGAAATCAAAGAACATGCAGGGGCCAAGGGGTTGTGTATGGCTGAAAGCCATAAAGCGTGGAAAATTCTGAAAAATATCCTTCATCCAGAAGTGAATGTCACTGGGCTCATTATGTATTGATAAACAGAAACTAAATATAAAACATTTTTAAACTCATCAACAGAGTCCTGAAATTACATGCTATTATGGATTTCTCCTTCTTGCTAGTCCTGCAGGATACAGAAAGTTAATAAGAGCACTAACTAGAAAGACATTACATTTTCCTCACAACATTTAGAGATGTTATCCTGATATGAGAGTCTTGTTTGCTCCAGCTACACTGTTACCAACTATGATTATAATTTGATATTTCTACCATTTTAGCGTCCCAGCCATATGTATAGTAATCAGATAATCGCACAAGAAAACAAATATTAATGAATATAGTGTCTGCCACCCCTACCTGCAAAATTAATTATTTATGTTAATTAGAGGTTCTTTTGTGTTTATTGCTGTATCACTGTCGCCTGAAAGTGAGATTAGTACCCTGCAATGTCCGGTATCAACACTTCCGGCAGCCATTAAGAGGTGCCAGGGGGCTGTTACATGTGCCTGGCTGCAGACATCGAGCTGGACATAACACCCAGCTGCCCGGTGGCTGCAAGACACTTTGAATTGTGGTCTCCCACTTCACTGCCATACCCCAAGCTGACTCTACAAATTGGCAGACCCACATCCCCAGGTTCAGCAAAGTCAGAGGGGCCCCCATGGAACAGAATCCTTCCATCTCCAGCACCACTGGCTTCCAGCAAAGATCTGGAGACCAGAACAGGCTCCAGCTGGTTCCAGCAGCAGTATGCCACCTTCCCCACTGCAAGTGGTGGACACAGCAACACCAGGCAGTGAAGTGGACAGCAAACACTTAACTGGCCACACACACCTTCACCCTACCATGCAGAAAGGGACACTTCTGGTTGCACAAACAGATTAAAGAGGGGAAGGATGCTGTATCCCCGTCCTCTGACAGTGAGATCAATACCCCATGGCAACTGTGTGGCACATGGACCCTAACACTGATGTGGTACCACAGATAAATCATAGCTGCCAGGCAGCTACAGGACACTTCAACCCTTGCTGGGCTTAAATCTGTACCTCACTTACAAGGCACTGTAGTAGGCTGGCTGTTTACTGGATTTCAACTGGACTGTATTTTGGATTACCGTTCTACAATTTACTTGTGGTTTTACTTGATGCTGGACTATTCTGTCACGACTTCACATTTTTCAATGACCCAAGGCAGTCTGGAATTGCAAACTATCAAGAGATTACGCCATATCCATATTTTCTGTAGTAAAGAGTGTGTTTCACATTAGCAGGTATAATACTTATCATTTTCACTTCATTTGCAATACAAAATAAATACTTACATTGAAAACATGCGAATTCTCACCAAATCCAATCTTTAAGTGTACCCCCTGTTCCTGGAAGCCCGTTTCAATCTGTGAAAGAATTGAAAACATACCAAAATTATTGATAGCATAACAGCAAATGACCACAGTAGCTTATTGATTACATTCAAGACGATGTGACCTTTTGAGTAAATAATGCCCCAGATGTATCAGAAAGATTTTTTGTAGTATGTAGAAGAACATATGAAGGGCTTGTTTCAATAGTGGTACAAGTCCATTACCTCCACTTTTCTTCCTATAATGCTTCTAAATTAATGATCCAAACAGAAAGAAAGGTTCATCTCTAGCAAGAAGCCATATGCTTGAATATTTCTGGTATCTCAACTGCAGATTTTTCAGCACTCATTTAACTTTAGGACTCTGTATCTCACAATGAACAAAAATGGACTTGTACCACTATTGAAATAAGCCCTTCATATATCACTTCTACAGAAGACGATACATCACTTATTCTGCAAATTGCGCCCCCAAGGAGGAATGGATACAAGTTGTGAAAATCATGTGATAGAATTTCAAAGTGACTGCACTTGTACACGATTAGGCACGCCCCTTGAAAGTGTCATTATGTAATGTAAATCTGTAGCTATAGACCATTCTGCTGTAGTGTTTGTCCTACCACACCACATTCTATAATGGCAACCACTATTACTTTATTCACCAGTCTATTTTATTTTATGCTAATACACCACAAACTGTTGCAACTGTCAGTTGCTTTCAGGGTGTGACCATGTGTACTATTTATTTTTCTGCATTGTGAGCATTTTTGTACTGCAATTATCTATAGTTTTTCCAAGGCAGAGCTAGGTAACAAACCGAGAAACAAGTAAGTAAAATTCCCCAAAAAATTAGACTCAGTGGCCACTTTACCTTCCGGTTCTCAGATCAATTTGTATCTGGACTTCTATCTTGCAAGCCAGCAGGCAGGGCATTATGTTATCTGTATAAGATCACACAAGATGGCCTCACTAATATCAAAAAGTGAAACAGTGAACTGATTGTTACAAATGTGCTTTATCAAACCATCAAATTGAAGCCAGTATGCAGGGTAATGCAACTGCAGCAGAAAGTTTATAGAACATTGGCCTGCATTGAATCAAACACGTTGAGCATGGAACATCTACATTTACATAATTACTCTACAATTCACCACTAAGTGCCTGGCAAAGGGTTCATCGAACCACCTTTAAGCTACTTCTCTACTGTTCCACTATCAAACAGCACACAGGAAAAATGAACTCAAATTTTTCCATGTAAGTTCTCATTTCTCTTATTTTATTTTGATGATAATATTATTGATGATAATAATATTTTCACACTCTGAGGAAACAATAGATGATTGAAATTTCATGAGCAGGTGCTGATGCAGTGAAAAATGCCTATGTCTTGATGAGTGCCACCCCAATTTGTTTATCATATCCATGGTACTTTCTCCTCTATTTTGTGATAATACAAAATGAGATGCCTTCTTTGAACTTTCTCAATGTACTCCCTCAACCCTTTCTGACATGGGTCCCACACAGCACAGCAATAGTCCAGAAGAGGATGGACAGGCATAGTGTAATCAGTTCTTTCGTAGACCTGTTACATTTTCTAAGTGTTCTGCCAATATATCACAGTCTTTGGTTTGCTCTGCCCACAACATTATCTATGTGATCATTCCAATTCAAGTTATTCTTAATTGTTATCCCTAAGTATTCAGTTGAGTTAACAGCCTTTAGATTTGTGCGATTTATCATCTAACTGAAATTTAGTGGATTCTTTCTAGCGTTGATGTGGATTATTTCACACTTTTCATGGTTTAGAGCCAATTGTAATTTTTTGTACCATGCACACAACTTGTCTAAATAATTCTGGAACTCGTTTGTGTCATCTGATGACTTTACATGTTGGTAAATGATAGCATCATCTGCAAACAATTAAGAAGACTGCTCAGAATGTCTCCTAAATCGTTTATGTAGATCAGGAACAGCAGAGGGCCTATGACATTTCCTTGGGGAACACCAGATATTACTTCTGTTTCAATTGATTTTCTGTCACTTATTATGAACTGTGACCTTTCTGGTAGGAAATCACTAATCCAGTCATACAACTGAGATGATGCTCCATATGCACGCAATTTAATTAGATGTCGATGTGAGGAACAGTGTCAAAAGCCTTCTGTAAATTTAAAAATATGGAATCAATTTGACAACCCCTGTCAATACAACTCGTTACTTCATGAGAATAAAGAGTTAATTGTTTCACAAGAATGAAAATTTCTGAATCCACATTGGCTATTTGTCAGTAAATTGTTTTCTTCGAGGTGATTGATAATATTCAAGTACAGTATAAGTTCCAAAACACTACTGCAAATTGATGTTAGTGATATGGGTCTGTAATTCAGTGGATTACTGCTATTTCCTTTCTTGGGTATTGGTGTGACTTGTGCAACTTTCCAGTCTTTGGGTACAGATCTTTCTACGAGCGGGCAATTGTATACAATTGCTAAGTACAGAGCTAGTCTATCAGCATACCCTGAAAGGAACCCGACTGGTGTACAATCTAGACCAGAAGCCTTGTCTTCCTTACATGTTTTAAGCTGCTGTACTACACCAAGAATATGTATTTCTAAGTTATTCATGTTAGCAGTTATTCTTGATTCAAATTCTGAAGTATTTACTTTGTCTTCTTTTGTGAAGGGATCTCAGAGAGCCACACTTTTAGTAACTCAGTTTTACTGATGCTGCCGTCAATAACATTGCCATTGTTAACACACAGTGAAGGTTTTGATTGCTTCTTTCCACTGGTGTACTTTATATACACCAAGTTTGCCATCCACACACAATGGCAAACATCTCACTACAGGTTAACCACATGCGCTGCATATTTCCCGTTTGAGTATTGCCTCAATAATGAAACCCTTGTCTGTCAATGCCTTCAATACCATATTACGAGGCACGTTTAATAAATAAGTGTACTTGATCATAATATGATTTTTTTTTTTTTTTGTGGGTTGGCAACACCGTAGAAGGGTACCCATGTCAAAACTGTGGAACACAAAGACAAAGAGAGGAGTTAAACATGACCACATATCAATCCCAATTGATGGAAGAGAAGACAGCTAAAAACAGGGACAGGGAGAACAGTCTATAAAATATGTCATAGAGAAACAGAGATCCAGAAATAAAAATTAAATGTCCTTCACCCATAGTGCTACGACGGATAAAAAGTTAAACATAGTCAACAGCCCGCATGTCATTTGCTAAAATGGCCAATAACTCAGATGGCAAACACAAACGAGAACAAAAGCAGTTTTTAAAAAAAAAGGGGGGGGGGGGGGCATTCCATCATGAAATGGCGGCCCATCGAAAGTTGAGTGCAATGTGCACAAAGTGGTGGGGGAGCACCACTTAACAAATGGCAACGGCTAAAAAGACAGTGCCCAATATGCAACCTAATTAAAATGATCTCTTCACGGCAAGAGGACCAAGAGGAGGTCATCCAAGTCACTGGAAGATGCTTCACAACCCAGCGCTTGTTGCCATGAAGGGAGGACCAGCGGTGATGCTAAAGTAACACCACCTGCTGACAGACAGCAACACAGAGATCATTGGAGGGCACATAAGAACTAGTGGACTGAGGTAAAAGGACTGCAGCCTAGGCAGCAGCATCAGCAGCCTCGTTTCCTGCCAGGCTAATGTGACCAGGAACCCACAAAACACAACAGAGGCTCCATCAAGAGTGAGCAAGTGACAGCTTTCCTCGACCCGTTGCACTAAGGGATGGACAGTGTACAGCACAGCGAAACTTTTAAGGGCACTAAGAGAGTGAGCAGATGATGCAACTGAAAAGTCTGTGTTGCCAGATTTACCACATGTCCTGATACAGGGCGAAGTGATCTGCTGTAAATACTGAGCAGTGTTGCGGAAGCTGATACCGAAAAATGTCAGTGCCAATGACGAAGGCACACCCAACACCACAGTCAGTCCGATAGCCATCAGTGTACTCAAAGGAACTATCATAAAGTTCCATGTGAAGGTCATGAAACTGAAGGCGATAGTGGAAGATCAAAGCAAGTTAGTGAAACGTAACACAAAGGATTATAAACATAACTGATTTGAAGAGGTAAAGGAGAAGATGACAAAGACTCTAGACAGCATGGTTTGTGAGACAGTCACTAAATGCACTACACTATGATGAGTGACATGTCTAAATGGGCAGTGACGATTTTGCCCCTTGCAGAAGTTTGGCAATGGCAGCTGTTTTGTGATCTTGTGCACAAAGAAACATTTTCCAGTGGTTGAAGCAATGTTGATATATATGATATATCTATTGACATAGATGGACATGCCTTCAGACAACAGAATGTGCCACTCCTAGCAGTGGGATTGGTTATGTTGACGATGTGTGTGGAATAGGTCTTGTGTCCAATGGTTGGGAAGATAAGTGGCATAATGGTAAAATAGGATTATTTTTTCCACCCTGGTATTGTTTAACTCTGTACTTGTTATTCAATATGCACCTGTTGAAACAGACTGGCCACAACAGTGAAATAAAGCTTTTTAAAAGTATTTCCGACAGGTTGCTGTCTCGCTCAACAACCTTTAAATAAATTAGGATACTCAAATGGGCTCACAAGGAGGTGGAACTGCTTCTTGGGAGGGATAGGGATGACTACTTCAAATCTGAACATGCCTAATAATAGACAAAGTTACACTGTAGGACATAAAATTTTGATGAGCACTGCAGTAGCCACCAGGAAGATCGCAGGAGGCGCACATCAGCACAGCGTGTCATGGACAGTAGTTGCCACAAGTAAAGTCCTGTCCACCAGAGGGCACGCGGGAATTCGGCAGCGCCCTCTGCCGGCGGAACAACAACAACTCAGGCAGCACAGGCCGTGCCCAGTCAGTTTTACATCGAGCATGCCTAGCAGATAGTTCCTGGTCTACACTATGTGAAGTGTGACGGACAAGATGAATCGTGTTAATACACAATTGGCGATGAGTAGGGTCGTTCTTTCGCGTGTTGTGTCGTCGTTCCGGTTTCGCAGCTTATCCACGGCACGGAGGATTTAGTGCGGGTTTTGGTTGAGCAGCGGAGTTCATGGCAACTGCGGAACAAGCACTTCAGGCATTGCTCTCCACGCAGTCTGCTCCAGCGCCATTCCCTCCTCCCTTTCCGCTGTATGACGAGACGGTGGAGGATTGGGACGCATATGAACATCGCCTTCGGCAGCATTTCCAGGCATTTCATGTTGCCGATGCGGAGGTACGTCGTGCTCTTTTCTTGTCTTGGATATCTCCCTTGCTGTATCAAGTTTTGTGGCAGCTATCGCCATTGCAGGAACCCTCGTCCTTGTCTTTCGATGCATTGTGTTCATTGCTGTCTTCATATTATCGCCGCCGCACGCATGTTGTGGCGGCTAGGGTAAGTTCTATCAATGCAAGAAACAGCCCCATCTGTTTTACTGGGCGTGGGCCACTACCCTGCACGGTCTTAGTCGCAAGTGTTATTTTGTCACAGAGCAGTCGCGAGAGTCGTACGCCCACATTATGGTGCGAGACGTCATTGTTCGTTCAGCCCCTGATAGGGAGGTCCGGCAATGGGCCCTGGAGTTGGAAGACCCTTCCCTTGAGGAAGTCCTGTCCATCGCTCAATCGTATGAAGTCTCTCATGCCGCAGGTCAACAGTTGGAAGTGTGGTGCGACGTCGCAGCGGTTCAGGATGGCGCGGCCGTGCCCACTGCGTCCGGGGTGGATGACGTGCGAGCGGTACAATCCGGCCGTTACGGCCGCTCCCGCATGGTGCATAAGCAGAGTTCCAGCCGCCGGCCCCCGTTACCGTCCTGTGCGTCGTGCTATATACATCATGATTGGTCAGAGTGCCCCCAGCGTTGGGCCATTTGTCGCAAATTTAATAAAAAAGAACACATTGCTAAAGTTTGCCGCTCAGCCTCAAAAGAATCGAAGGAAGCAGGTACAGAGGACACGGATGTTGACATTCAGGAAGTTTCATCGGGCCAGGCTCCCGACGCATCGGAACACACTCTCTTTATTGAGGTGTCGGTTCGGCCGCGCCGATTACAACTGCAAGTAGATACGGGCGCGAGAGTTTTCTTGTTGAATGCACAAACTTACTCCAACCTTGGGTCGCCCCCGTTGGCGCCAGTTTACCGGTACCTCCGCGGTTATGGTGAACAGTTCATTCCCCTACTGGGTCAATTCACTACCGACGTTACTTATAAATCAGTCACTCGGCCTCTTACTTTCATTGTTGTCAGTGATGCGAGCTCCGCTAATCTTTTTGAATTGGATGCATTTCAAGCTTTCGGTTTTTCTATCGCAGACACCATACAGTTGGTCCCCGAAGACGTTCCCTATCAGTCATTGGAATCTTTGACCTCTGACTTTAAGGATATATTTGAGGAGGGCCTGGGCCGTGTTTCAGACTTTGAAGCTCACTTAACGTTGAAGGCATCAGCTCGCCCGCGTTTTCTATGCACGAGGCAGATCCCCTTGGCTCTCCACCCTCAGGTAAAAGCAGAGCTAGACCGGCTGACAGCCCTCGAAGTCGTTCTTCCCATTTCTTCTAGTGAGTGGGCTTCGCCCCTCGTTATTGTCAGGAAACCCTCGGGGAAATTACGTCTTTGTGGCGATTTCAAGGCTACCATTAATTCCCAATTGGTGGTGGACACCTACCCCTTGCCTCGTTCTGATGAATTGTTCTCCGACACGGCGGGAGGCCAATATTTTTCGAAAATCGATCTTTCAGAGGCTTATCATCAGATACCACTTGATGAGGACTCCAAACGGCTGGCAGTCGTCAACACCCCGTTTGGCCTTTACCAATATCAGCGGTTGGCCTTCGGAATATCCAGTGCCCCGGCGATATTTCAGCATTATCTTGAGCACGTCACGTCAACAATCCCTCATTGTATTAATTACCTGGACGACATAATTGTCACAGGCCACAGCATGAAGGAACACTTGCACAACCTTCGAACCCTCTTTCTCAAATTCAGGTCCGTGGGCCTGCGTTGCAACCTACATAAGTTGAACTTCTTCCAACCGTCCATTGAGTATGTGGGCTACACCATCTCTCGCCACGGTGTCCAGCCACCTAGTGGTCCAAGGTATCGTCGACCTTCCGCAGCCCGCTTCGCTGAAGGAGTTACAAGCTTTTTTAGGCAAGATTGCCTATTACCACCGGTTCATTCCCAGGGCTTCCACCATAGCCCGCCCCCTGTACTGCCTTCTGCGCAAGGGTGTTCCTTTTGATTGGTCGCCTACATTCGAGTGAGCGTTCACCTCGTTGAAGGGCCTTCTCACATCAGCACCTTGTTTGGCTACTTTTGACTCCAATAAGCTGTTGGTCCTGGCTACAGATGCTTCGCAGTATGGGGTGGGGGTGGTCCTGGCCCATCGCAACTGGGATGGCTCCGAGCACCCACTGGCGTTTGCACCTAAAACTCTTAGTCCTGCGCAGGCCCATTACCGCTAGGTGGAAAAAAGAGGCTTTGGCCATTGTCTACACTGTTACCAAGTTTCACCCTTTCTTGTATGGCATGAAGTTTCAGTTAATCACTGACCATAAGTCATTAATATCGTTATTTGGCCCTGCCTCTCAGATTCTGGATAGGGCGGCCCACAGACTGCAGCGCTGGGCCTTGTTCCTCTCTAAGTACCATTATGACATTCATTTTCGCCCTACCGGACAGCATGCCAACGCTCTTTCACGTCTTCCGCTGGGCCCAGATCCTAAGTTCGATCGGGAAAAGATTATGTGTTTTCATTTGGATGTGGCGTCCCGCCTAGTTCTAGAGTCGCCACGGAAATGGCAGCTGATCCAGCTCTCTGGCAAGTAGTTCGCCTCGTTCAGCAGGGGGGGTCGTCCCGACCTCCAGGCTGGGCCTCGGACCCTCTTTGTAATTATTTTGTTCTACGAGACCAACTCCCAGTCTTGGAAGGAGTTCCTCGCATGGTTGTTCCTGCAAGTTTGCGAATGGAGGTCCTCACGTTATTACATGAGGGGCACTGGGGTGTTTCCCGTACTAAAACCTTGGCTCGCAGACATGTGTACTGGCCGGGTATTGACAGAGAAATTGAGCACTTGGTGGCCGCCTGTTCCCAGTGTGCGAGCCAACAGGCATCTCCCAGGTCAGCGTTCTCTTCATGGCCGCCTGCAACCCAGGCATGGGAACGTGTTCACATAGATTTTGCGGGCCCGTTTCTCAATGGCTTTTGGCTCATTGTCATTGATGCTTATTCCCGATTCCCATATATGGTTCGTTGGTCCTCAACCACTTCAGAAGTTGCAATCCAAGCACTCGCAAAAATCTTTTCTGTGGAAGATCTGCCAGTCACCCTGGTATCGGACAATTGACCTCAGTTTATTTCGCAGACCTTCCACGATTTTTGTAGGCGCTTCGGTATTCGGCACCTTTGCTCTCCCCCCTTTCATCCACAATCGAATGGGGAAGTCGAGCGCATGGTGTGCTCATTTAAGACGCAGATGAGGCGTTGACGTTTTTCTTGACGGCATACTGGACCACACCGATGGGAGAACGTAGCCCCGCAGAGCTCCTCCACGGGCGCCAACCAAGGACTCTGCTGCACCTCCTCTGGCCTGGTCCTCGCCAGTCTTCGCAAAACGGGGTACCCAGCTTTCCACCGAGTATGTCGGTGTGGGCACATGGGTTTGGTCGCAATCCACGTTGGATACCGGCGGTGGTCCTGTGCCGCAATGGCCACCGGCTCTATACCTCACAGGCGGGGAACTGGAAGGTACGTCATCACCAAAATCAGCTACGTCCACATTTGGGCAGCCACCCTCCCACCCCTCAGGCGCCGGCTTCCCCACTGCTGGCACCCGTGTTGTTTTCTCAGGGGACGCTACCGCCCCTCCCACCTGTGACTCTGCCACAGCGATGGTTCTCAGCCTTGGCGGCCTCCAGGAGCTCCAGCACCGGCATCGCCGTCGTTAGAGATGCCCCGGCAAAAGCTGCCCCCCCTCGCAGGCCCGGTTTCTCAGGAGGCTGGTTCACCTGTGGTCAGCCTTCCCCATCGTCCCTGTCACTGGGTCTTGCCCCTCCCAAGGTGGAACGGGATCAGGAGTTCGACAGCTTGTCGCCCATTATGTCCCGGACTCCGTTGGTGGGACGTCAGGGGCCTCTTCGTGTGGGTCAGTTCCAACTGTATTCGAAGGTTCCGGCTCGAGGGTTGGCAGATCCCCCCCGACTCCAGCATTCCAATAGACGTGGAGGTCATCGCTACTGCATGACGCTCCACCTTCCGACGCAGTGGATCACAGTGGCTTCGCCCCCCGAAGGAGGAGGAGTGCAGTAGCCACCAGAAAGATCGCGGGAGGTGCACATCAGCACCGCATGTCACGGACGGTAGTTGCCGCAATTAAAGTCCTGTCCACCAGAGGGCACGCGAGAATTCGGCCGCGCCCTCTGCCAGCGGAACAACAACTCAGGCAGCACGGGCCGTGCCCAGTCAGTTTTACATCGGGCATGTCTAGCAGACAGTTCCCGGTCTACACTATGTGAAGTGCGACAGGCAACGTGAATCGTGTTAATACAAGCACACCTTCTCCCAGGCCAACATCATTTCTCTGAGCTGTACAACTGATCTTTGTCACTCCAAAAGTATATTTGAGTTCCATCACCATCCCAGTTTCAATTCCTACCAGTCCTAGTATTTAATTTCTCTCTGTCCACTTTCTAGTCATATGTCTCTGATTTCAGTCCCATTTCTTGCTCCCTTCCTCCCCCTCTATCGCCATCATCAAGATCCATATTTTCCTCTGTTCCTCAAACTGCTTATATCCGCACTTATGAGCAACTGAATTAGTGATCACCATTATGTTGGAGAAATAGTATTCATGTTGCCATACAGAATAATTTGGCCCATCACATGACTGGGTTACCACCAGACCCTGTAATGGACCATTCAGTGTTTTTTGGATGTGGTTGCTTTGTAGGTCCCCCTCCCATGAACCATGGATCTTGCTGTTGGTGGGGGGGCTTGCGTGCCTCAGCGATACAGATGGCCATTCCGTAGGTGCAACCACAACGGAGGGGTATCTGTTGAGAGGCCAGACAAACATGTGCTTCCTGAAGAGGGGCAGCAGCCTTTTCAGTAGTTGCAGGGGCAACAGTCTGGATGATTGACTGATCTGGCCTTGTAACATTAACCAAAACGGCCTTCCTGTGCTGATACTGCGAACGGCTGAAAGCAAGGGGAAACTACAGCCGTAATTTTTCCTGAGGGCATGCAGCTCTACTGTATGGTTAAATGATGATGGCGTCCTCTTGGGTAAAGTATTCCAGAGGTAAAATAGCCCCCCATTCAGATCTCCGGGTGGGGACTACTCAAGAGGACGTCGTTATCAGGAGAAAGAAAGCTGGCGTTCTACGGATCAGAGTGTGGAATGTCAGATCCCTTAATCGGGCAGGTAGGTTAGAAAATTTAAAAAGGGAAATGGATAGGTTAAAGTTAGATAAGGGGGAATTAGTGAAGTTCAGTGGCAGGAGGAACAAGACTTTTGGTCAAGTGAATACAGGGTTATAAATACAAAATCATATGGGGGTAATGCAGGAGTAGGTTTAATAATGAATAAATAAATAGGAGTGTGGGTAAGCTACTACAAACAGCTGAGTGAACACATTATTGTGGCCAAGATAGACACGAAGCCCATACCTACCTACTACAGTAGCACAAGTTTAGATGCCAACTAGCTCTGCAGATGATGAAGAAATTGATGAAATGGATGATGAGATAAAAGAAATTATTCAGGTAGTGAAGGGAGACGAAAATTTAATAGTCATGGTTGACTGGAATTCGAGAGTAGGAAAAGGGAGAGAAGGAAACATAGTAGGTGAATATGGATTGGGGGTAAGAAATGAAAGAGGAAGCCGTCTGGTAGAATATTGCACAGAGCATAACTTAATCATAGCTAACACTTGGTTCAAGAATCATAAAAGAAGGTCGTATACATGGAAGAATCCTGGAGATACTAAAAGGTTTCAGATAGATTATATAATGGTGAGACAGAGATTTAGGAACCAGATTTTAAATTGTAAGACATTTCCAGGGGCAGATGTGGACTCTGACCACAATCTATTGGTTATGAACTGTAGATTAAAAGTGAAGAAACTGCAAAAAGGTGGGAATTTAACGAGATGGGACCTGGATAAACTGACTAAACCAGAGGTTGTAGAGAGTCTCAGAGAGAGCATAAGGGAACAATTCACAGGAATGGGGGAAAGAAATACAGTAGAAGAAGAATGGGTAGCTCTGAGGGATGAAGTAGTGAAGGCAGCAGAAGATCAAGTAGGTAAAAAGACGAGGGCTAGTAGAAATCCTTGGGTAACAGAAGAAATATTGAATTTAATTGATGAAAGGAGAAAATATAAAAATGCAGTAAATGAAACAGGCAAAAAGGAATACAAACGTCTCAAAAATGAGATCGACAGGAAGTGCAAAATGGCTAAGCAGGGATGGCTAGAGGACAAATGTAAGGATGTAAAGGCTTATTTCACTAGGGGTAAGATAGATACTGCCTACAGGGCAGAGCCCTTTGGAGAAAAAAGAGCCACTTGTATGAATATCAAGAGTTCAGATGGAAACCCAGTTCTAAGCAAAGAAGGGAAAGTAGAAAGGTGGAAGGAGTATACAGAGAGTCTATACAAGGGCGATGTACTTGAGGACAATTTCATGGAAATGGAAGAGGATGTAGATGAAGATGAAATTGGAGATACGATACTGCGTGAAGAGTTTGACAGAGCACTGAAAGACCTGAGTCGAAACAAGGCCACGGGAGTAGACAATATTCCATTGGAAATACTGACGGTCTTGGGAGAGCCAGTCCTGACAAAACTCTACCATCTGGTGAGCACGATGTATGAGACAGGCGAAATACCCCCAGACTTCAAGAAGAAAATAATAATTCCAATCCCAAAGAAAGCAGGTGTTGACAGATGTGAAAATTACCGAACTATCAGTTTAATAAGTCACAGCCGCAAAATACTAGTGTGAATTCTTTACAGACGAATGGAAAAACTGATAGAAGCCTACCTCGGCGAAAATCAGTTTGGATTCCATAGAAATGTTGGAACACGTGAGGCAATACTGTCCCTACAACTTATCTTAGAAAATAGATTAAGGAAAGGCAAACCTACGTTTGTAGCATTTGTAGACTTAGAGAAAGCTTCTGACAATGTTGACTGGAATACTCTCTTTTAAATTCTAATGGTGGCAGGGGTAAAATACAGGGAGCGAAAGGCTATTTATAATTTGTGCAGAAACCAGATGGCAGTTATAAGAGTCCAGGGGCATGAAAGGGAAGCAGCGGTTGGGAAGGGAGTGAGACAGGGTTGTAGCCTCTCCCCGATGTTATTCAATCTGTATATTGAGCAAGCAGTAAAGGAAACAAAAGAAAAATTCGGAGTAGGTATTAAAACCCATGGAGAAGAAATAAAAACTTTGAGGTTCGCCAATGACATTGTAATTCTGTCAGAGACAGCAAAGGACTTGGAAGAGCAGTTGAACGGAATGGACAGTGTCTTGAAAGGAGGATATAAGATGAACATCAATGAAAGCAAAACGTGGATAATGGAATGTAGTCGAATTAAGTCGGGTGATGCTGAGGGTATTAGATTAGGAAATGAGACACTTAAAGTAGTAAAGGAGTTCTGCTATTTGGGGAGCAAAATAACTGATGATGGTCGAAGTAGAGAGGATATAAAATGTTGACTGGCAATGGCAAGGAAAGTGTTTCTGAAGAAGAGAAATTTGTTAACATCGAGTATAGATTTAAGTGTCAGGAAGTCATTTCTGAAAGTATTTGTATGGAGTGTAGCCATGTATGGAAGTGAAACATGAACGATAAATAGTTTGGACAAGAAGAGAATAGAAGCTTTCGAAATGTGGTGCTACAGAAGAATGCTGAAGATTAGATGGGTAGATCACATAACTAATGAGGAAGTATTGAATAGGATTGGGGAGAAGAGTAGTTTGTGGCACAACTTGACCAGAAGAAGGGATCGGTTGGTAGGACATGTTCTGAGGCATCAAGGGATCACCAATTTAGTATTGGAGGGCAGTGTGGAGGGTAAAAATCGTAGAGGGAGACCAAGAGATGAATACACTAAGCAGATTCAGAAGGATGTAGTTTGCAGTAAGTACTGGGAGATGAAGAAGCTTGCACAGGATAGAGTAGCATGGAGAGCTGCATCAAACCAGTCTCAGGACTGAAGACCACAACAACACAACAATAACAAATGTTGTAGGTGTGAGATGCATGGAACATTCCATTTCCAAAATCATCCAGGTACTGGTCTTTTCATGTGCCACCATGTCAAGGGTGTATCTGTAACCAGGGGGAATCACCACCACCAGACTAATATCTCGCGGGTAACACTTGTGCAAATGGCAGTGGTCACTGTCAACTATTGTGGATCGCAACAACATATATACCAGGCAAAGTGCAGTAAATCACTCACCACTTCAACGCTGGCCAACAACAATCAGTGAGCAGGCATGCCATACAGACAACCCCTCTCCCCTGCCAGCACAGCACTTTGTGATACAGAAGCAACTGCTCGATGCACGCACCTCTCTTCACAATGTCACAATGCACAGAGTTCCCCTACAAGAATGGGAAAATTGCCACAAGACACCATATAAAAATGAAAAGGTTGCCTGGACCCATGAGGTGCAAGACATGTTGGTACATGCCAATGGTAGAATATCGCTGAAAGATCTCTCACAGAAACACAAGAAATTTTTGTCAAACCAAAGGCTGGTAATGGCACCAAAGTTCGTGTCCAGAAACTCATGGATGACACCAGAATATAAATTGAGGGTAACAAACCAAAAGGACAAATGCTGAACTCCCTTTTCAAATGTCCCTTTACAAAGGGAAATCAAGGAATATTACAGGAGGTTGATTCTAACATTGCTGCAAATGTAAGAGAAGCAAACATACATTTACTCCACAGTCTTGGGTCAAGTGATTTTAATTGTGTCACCAACTCACCTTGAATATGGCTGTCTAACTATCAGCTGAAAAGTTGAAACATCAGAAGAGGGCCTTTCCACGTCAATTTTTTTTTATTTCGGAAAAAGTTCTCACCTGCCTTTCACCGATTCTGCTGAAATTTTGTGTGAACATCCACACATGTTCCCAATAAACATTAGTAAACTTTCAATATCACTAATTCAATACTACTGGAGATAAGTCATTTGTTTGGCCATACAGCACAGTTACCACCATTACAGCCATAATCTTTCGGTAACTTCGAGACATAATATCTCCAGAAATATTTTCTTGGAAGAAACAAAACAATGCCATCATGCACGGCTTTTTGCACTCTCGTGAGCAAAACATTAAAAAAAGATTTTCTGAGCAATTTTCATATTGATAAATTGAAGCAAAGTTGACAGAAAGAATAGGTACTTGAAAAAATGTGAAGTTTAGCTTTCTGTATCTCCAGAAGTAATTTCAGAATAAACCTGAAACTTTGCACATAACAACTTACTAATACAAGATCTTAGAATTTAAAATTTCATTCCCTTACTGCTTTACAGTGGTTTGCAAACTGAGGACAAGCCAGACGATGTTTATAAAAATGCCCACTTTTATGAAAAAAGAGTCTTCTGCAAACTCTTTTAAACATGTCCCTTTACAAAGGGAAATCAAGGAGTATTACAGGAGGTTGATTCTAACATTGCTGCAAATGTAAGAGAAGCAAACATACATTTACTCCACAGTCTTGGGTCAAGTGATTTTAATTGTGTCACCAACTCACCTTGAATATGGCTGTCTAACTATCAGCTGAAAAGTTGAAACATCAGAAGAGGGCCTTTCCACGTCAATTTTTTTTTATTTCGGAAAAAGTTCTCACCTGCCTTTCACCGATTCTGCTGAAATTTTGTGTGAACATCCACACATGTTCCCAATAAACATTAGTAAACTTTCAATATCACTAATTCAATACTACTGGAGATAAGTCATTTGTTTGGCCATACAGCACAGTTACCACCATTACAGCCATAATCTTTCGGTAACTTCGAGACATAATATCTCCAGAAATATTTTCTTGGAAGAAACAAAACAATGCCATCATGCACGGCTTTTTGCACTCTCGTGAGCAAAACATTAAAAAAAGATTTTCTGAGCAATTTTCATATTGATAAATTGAAGCAAAGTTGACAGAAAGAATAGGTACTTGAAAAAATGTGAAGTTTAGCTTTCTGTATCTCCAGAAGTAATTTCAGAATAAACCTGAAACTTTGCACATAACAACTTACTAATACAAGATCTTAGAATTTAAAATTTCATTCCCTTACTGCTTTACAGTGGTTTGCAAACTGAGGACAAGCCAGACGATGTTTATAAAAATGCCCACTTTTATGAAAAAAGAGTCTTCTGCAAACTCTTTTAAACATTTTCATTAGAAAGCCCAAGTTCTAAAGTATCTAAAATCAGGATTTGGTTTTGCAGTGCGAGTGCATCGTAATATAGGTGGAGGTGCATTGAAACTGGGGCCATATACTCAAATTAAATCTGACTCTTTTTACATGTACTACAATTGTTTAATACTGTTTGTGGAAGATAGTATCAAAAGTTCTGATGACTAGAAAATGAGCTTGAGTCAGAAAAACTGCAAATAAGTTGGCAATTTTGTTTTTTAGACATCTCTACACCACTCAGCTGTACAAAATTCCTTTTATAGAAAATGAAAAGGAATAAGGAATCCAATAGAAAAAATAGTTTTCTCTTCTTTTGTGGCTCTAATAACCTGAGATAATCATATTTCAAAAATGTAGTTTTTTTAGTTCTGCTTTTCAAAATTTATCTGCAAATAATCCCATCAGTGACATCATCTGGCCAGCAATATATTTGTCCTCATGATATTCTACAGCAAATTAATGAAACCTGTAAAACAATTAAGAGGACTGATGTAAAAGATAAGCTTAGGAACCTTAAAAAGACCTCTTCTAGCTTTGGTCTCTGATACTTATAGATCCTGTGTAAAGAAACTCTTATCAGGCTTGGCAATGTGTGGAAAGAAACCCACCCACAGCTGCTGTTGCACAGCTATCGAATGTGGCCGCTAATGTGATGGGAATTCTAGTTTTCTCACTTTAAAATGAACCAGCAGCAGTTAAGCCACCAAGGACTATAGCAACACATTAATACAATTTTTCATCAGTACACTAACGTTGCACACAAACCTCAAACAATGCTAACACTCAATACACCAGACCTTCAACAGCAATTTAACCAGCACATCAATTGCATTATACAGTGAAAATATGTTCTAATAATTCTCTATAACACAAAAGCATTCCAAAAACTGTCATGAAGACTGGTACGAAATTCATCAAAATTTCCACAATGTGACAATGGTGTAAAACCTGAAGGCTATTTATATGATGTGTTGCAGCTGTTCTGCAACAGTTTTACTACCACGATCTCCACTACCTTGGTAATTCACAGTTAAACTGGGAAGTTTGTAACTAATTTGGTTCTGTAGTTGTAGCAGAAAAATAGCCTGAAATTTGTTATGATGAACTGTGGAAAAGACATGCCTTTTATGAAGAGTTTCAAGTTATTCGGACTTTATCTCACTTCCTAGTCATCAAAGCTTTTGATATTCCCTTTGCCATAAAGTACTAAAAAATTATGGAAATTACTAAACGATGTCAAATTTAATTTGAGTGCCAGCAGAATATGGGCCCATTTTCAATACACCTCCACCTTGTCACTGTTTTTTAGGGCATTATATGCTTACATTGCAAAACCAAATCTAGGCTTTAAGTGGTTTGGAACGTAGTCTTGCTAATGAAAATGGTTTAGAAGAGCGTCCAGGAGACTTTCTTGCAAAAGTGGGCCAAAACCAGCAAAAAATGCTTTTCTTTGCCCTCAATTTGTAAACTACTGGAAAGCAGTAGGAGAATGAAGTTTTGTATTCTAAGACCCTGTACTGGTAAATTTACATGTCCAATATATCAGGTTTCTCCCGCATTTACTTCCAAATATAGATAGAAAGCTAAACTACATATTTTTTTCTTTAACATCTATTATTCCCTACTGATTTTGTTTCAAATAATCCACACTGAAATTCCTGAGAGTTTTTTTTATTATTATTTCACTTATGAAAGTGCAAAACATTGCACAAGATGGCCCAGTTTTGTTTCTTTCAAGAGAATATTGCTGGAGATATATACATATCAAACTTGCCGAAAACTTATGGGCGCACTGTTGGCAGCTGTGCTACAGGGTCAAACAAATAACTATATCTCCAGAAGTACTGAATTAGTGACTGTGAAACTTTACCAATGTTTGCTGGAAACATACGCAACTGTTCACACAAAATTCCAGCAAAATCTGTGATGATCACGCAGGAACCTCTAGACCACCTAGCATGAACCAAAGAAGAAATAATAGCATGTCAGATGCACACCCAAAAGATGATAGAATATTCTATCCATTGAGAAAAATTTCAAGAAATATGTGCCCTCCAATAGCCTTGAAATCCATTTGTCAACAAATTTTAGAACATATTCTCAAATCAAATCTAATGATGTATCTAAAATAGATTGACTTCTTCCATGCAAAACAGTGTGGATTCCAAAAATATCAACCATGTGAAGTTCCACTTACACTTTTCTCAAATAACGTTATGAAAGACTTGATGAAGATTGTCACACAGCTGCAGTATTTCCTGACTTCTGGAAATCATTGAACTCATTACCACACCTACATTTATTATCAAATGTGTGATTGTACGGGGTTGTTGCTGTGGTCTTCAGTCCAGAGACTGGTTTGATCTAGTTCACCATGCTATTCTATGCTGTGCAAGTTTCTTCATCTCCAAGTAACTACTGCAACCTCCATCCTTCTGAATCTGCTTAGCGTATTCATCTCTTGGTCTGCCTCTATGATTTTTACTCTCCACACTGCCATCCAATACTAAACTGGTGATCCTTTGATGCCTCAGAACATGCCCTACCAACCAATCCCTTCTTCTAGTCAAGTTGTGCCACAAATTCCTCTTCTCCCCAATTCTGTTCAGTACCTCCTCATTAGTTATGTGATCTACCCATCTAATCTTCAGCATTCTTATGTAGCACCACATTTCGAAAGCTTTTATTCTCTTCTTGTCTAAACTGTTTATCGTCCATGTTTCACTTCCATACATGGCTACACGCCATACAAATACTTTAAGAAAAGACTTCCTGACACTTAAATCTATACTCGACGTTAACAAATTTCTCTTCTTCAGAAACGCTTTCCTATCATTGCCAGTCTACATTTTATATCCTCTCTACTTCGACCATCATCAGTCATTTTGCTTTCCAAATAGAAAAACTCCTTTACTATTTTAACTGTCTCATTTCCTAATCTAATTCACTCAGCGTCACCCAATTTAATTCGACTACATTCCATTATCCTCGTTTTGCTTTCATTGATGTTCATATTATATCCTCCTTTCAAGACACTGTCCACTCCGTTCAACTGCTCTTTCAAGTCCTTTGCTGTCTCTGACAGAATTACAATGTCATTGGCGAACCTCAAAGTTTTTATTTCTTCTCCATGGATTTTAATTCCTACACCAAATTTTTCTTTTGTTTCCTTTACCACTTGCTCAATATACAGATTGAATAACATCAGGGATAGGCTACAACCCTGTCGCACTCCCTTCCCAACCACTGCTTCCCCTACATGCCCCTGGACTCTTATAGCTGGTTTCTGTACAAATTGTAAATAGCTTTCACTCCCTGTATTTTACCCCTGCAAACCTTTAGAATTTGAAAAAGAGTATTCCAGTCAACACTGTCAGAAGCTTTCTCTAAGTCTAGAAATGCTAGAAATGTAGGTTTGTTTCCTTAATCTTTCTTCTAAGATAATTCGTATGGTCAGTATTGCCTCACGTGTCCCAACATTTCTTCAGAATACTAACTGATCTTCCCCGAGGTTGGCTTCTACCAGTTTTTCCATTCGTCTGTAAAGAATTAATGTTAGTATTTTGAATCCGTGACCTATTAAACTGATAGTTTGGTAATTTTCACACCTATTTTCTTTGAGATTGGAATTATTATATTTTTCTTGAAGTCTGAGGGTATCAAATGAAATTTGTGACTAGACTGAAGTTTCATTGGCAGTGACAAGCTGTGTGTTATTTTGGATGGAGAGTCATCAATAGATGTGGAATTAACTTCATGTGTGCCCGAGGGAAATGTGTTGGGATCCTTGCTGTTCATGTCATACATTAATGATCTTGCCGACGATATTAATAGTAACTTCAGATTTTTTATTTTCAAATAGTGAAGTTATCTATAAGGAGCAGGCAAATGAAAATGCGACTGCTGGAAAGAAGTAAATTGTATATTATTTCAAGAGTAATTGTCATAGCCATTAATGCATTTATCCCACAATGGACAAGATGGTCAATAACTTCATGGAAAAATGTTTGTGGAACTGTGCTTATATCCTTAATCCAAAGTATATTGACGGACACGAATTTCTTTCTTGAAGACTCCAATAACATGGAAATCACATGGGGAGTGTTGTATTCTACCTAGTTGTCAAAAATGGGGTATCTAGGAAACCAGCTTCTCGGACCACTACACAAAAATTCAAGCAAATCATATTAAAGAGTTTCATTACAAAAGGAAATGATTACAACACTTAACTTTATGTTAAACAGATGTGTCCATAGCGAAGGGCAACGGACAAAATAATAAATCCCTTCAGTACAGGCAATGCTACATAGTAGAAGTGAAATGACTAGTCTCAATGTTATTCTTGAACTTGCTGCAGTAGAACTGGGCGGCCAGTCAGGTGCAGCGCTTATGTTCTCTTCACATAGAGGGCACTGGCATCACATTATCATCCTAGAGAGAGCTCAGTGCGCATGCAATTGGCTGGATCTTTCATGACCCTCTCTGCTCTAATGTTCCCGACTGGTGTGCCAGCATTTGACTTTACGCTGGAACATTAAGAGATTGGGGCTATATGAAGGATGTATAAGCGCTTCCCAGTGAAACTTCTGCAGAGTAGTCTAATCAACCTTGGCAGCGTGTGGGTGAGCATTTTGTTGGCAGGTTGTTAAGACTACGCTGCACGAGTTTTGCTGAGGAGCCCTTACGCAATCTCCACACAGTTCCAATCTGCCTCTTGTAGATTTACTTTGCACAAAGAGGTGCACACCTGGGAGCAATGGTGGCTCTGCAGGCACAAGCAAACATTTTTCCATGACAGCACTGACTAACTTGTCTGTCAGTAGACTAAATGTATTAACAGCAACGGTGATCACTTTCAAAATAATGAACAGTTTACATACTTTTTATGTCATCTGCCTCATTTTCATTTGATTGCCCGTTATACAATGAACTGCTGACTGAAAACAACTGAAGAAATATTCAGTCAGATCTTGATAAAACTTCAAAGTGGTACAAAGACTGCCTTAAACATACATATATGTAAAATTGTGTATACTTCACAAAACAAAACAACAACAAAATTGTAGCACCCTATGACTACAATATCAATGAGCCACAAATGGAATCAGTCAACTCTTAAAAGTACCTGGGTGCAATGGTCTGTAGGGATATTAAATTGAACAATCACATGGACTTAGCTGTAGGTAATGAAGGTGGTAAGACTTGGGTTCATTGGCACAATATTGGGGAAACACTGTCAATCTACAAAGGAAACTGCTTACATATCACTAAACAGGGCTAACAGGGATACTGAACACATACAAAGAAGGGCAGCAGAAGAGGTCAATGGTTTGCTTGACCCACGTGAGGGAGAGATATGCTGAAAAACCCGAACTTAATTACAGCTGTTCAATTCACTATCAGCCAGCAGCACAACATGCTGATACCCTATCCAACCACCTATGGGCCAGATCCCACACTTGACTCTAACAACGAACGATTTCTGTGGTTTGTCAGCATCAGCAGAGCAGTAACAGTTTTGCTGTGTTTCAAGCTTATGCTACAATGCATCACTGATATCAGGGCAAAAAGTCACTGATTGTACATAGAACTCCAATATATTCCCCTTCTACACTTCTATACACTTTCCATAGTGCCCCCCCCCCCCCTCCCCTTCACAAATCTTGCGTTCTTGTGTGCGACATAGAAAACTAACATTAATTTCATTCTGGTAACAATAAATGAACCTATGAGAGAGTTTTCTGTGCTACCCCTCCCCTCTATGAAAACTGTGCACCCCATCACACTGCAGCATTGGCAGTTGGAGAAAAGGGGGAAGACAGACAAGGATATCTGAGAAGGAGCAGGGAGAATGGGGCGGGGGTATACACAGGGTATGAATCAAAATTGTAACCACATTATGTGACAGGCTGTTATTTAGCTTATGGCAAAATCAATTAAATGCTCTGTTATTTACATCACTGTACATAAATTACACGTGTGTTCCTTAATGATTACCACTATACCTGGATCAGAATAATGAATGATGGACAGCTGAGCATGGGAGGTGGGATGTTGTCAGTTTACTGTTATCCAGTAGCAAAATGTGGCTCCAGTAGTGGCAGCTGTGCAGTTCCATACTGAGCGTGTTTATATGTTATATGTTAAGGTGCTGCAAAGCAATTTGCCAGTTAGCTCCACACATTCTATTAAAGATACATACCAGACAGAGAAACAATAACAAATCATAATTATGTTGCAGACCACGACTGTCATCCACAGCTGACTGCTAAACAGCAAATGAGGGAGGAGAGCAACATAACAACCGTGCAGAGGACAGAAGATGTGACCAAACTCATGATGCAATTGGCTGTTGATATGGTTGCTGTCCCATAAAAAAACTAGCTGTCAATCATTTTGTTATTCTGATCCAGGTATAAAAGCACTATCAGACTACATAAAGAATAAGTGGATTTGCTTACTCATACAACTGAAATAAACAGTGCAGTGAATGCTCACCTGAAAAAATACTAGCCAGTATGGAGAAAGGCAAACAAAAAGTAACAAGATAGCTCCTAGTCTCTTGACATCTTCTACAGCAGAATCATGATGAGTTCCACCATATCGGATTTTGGCATAGTCCAGCCATGAAGGCGAGGGAAGATTACGCTGTGATCGCCTCCCAACAACAGGAGAACTATAAAAATGAAACAGCTTAATCAAAAGAAGGTAATGATACTACAAGTAAGCCTACCTGAGGTCGTAACTTATTGCATTGTAACATTTTTACTATAAAATATATGGCTGAATACTAAGCCTCCACAAACGATTAGTACTACTGTAAATAAAATACTACTACTTGTCACATTATAATGAATGATGTGCTATGAAATCACTGCAAATAGGGACGATAGCTCCAGCATCTAATAAAGGAAATAATTGGGACTCTATATGCCCACCACATCAAATAACAGTTCATAAAGGCTACTGCAGGAACATGAATCTTCGAAAAAAAATCACACTTATATCTTTAATATCATTCATAACAGCAAGAGCCTACTGTCTACAATCTCTTGATTCTTTTACATATTTCAGACTTCTCTACTTAGTTTACCATATTCACTACGTTAATCTGTGATAAGACTTAAGGGATGCAGACATACGGTTGCTCACCTTTGAATACTCGTAGTGCGTAAGTGACAACGTCCAACAATTGCCTCACGCAGTATGCAGAGAATATTCTTGAGCACTGACCCAGCAGGACGATGCACTAAATAATACGGTCTACCGCAAGCAAAGAGCACCAATGCTAGAGCAAGACAGGCAGATGTCCCGATGAAGGCACGAAGAAATCCATGGGTCATATCTAGTGCCACATAAGACAGTGCACCAACTCCCAAAAGGCTACCAATATTGACACACCAGTAATACCAGTTAAAGAACTTCCTCAAAGAATCTGTTCCCCCATACTTGACCTACAACAATACACAAAATTACAGTGAATAAGAAACTTCAAGACACATCCAAGGGTAGTTTGTAATATAGTTCTTTCTGTAGTTCCTCTCCAAAGCAACATCTGATTATCACTTACCTGCTCAGCTCCAAAGGAGGGAAAATTTGCTCGAACTGTCCCGGCTGCAATGCCTATTGCAATCAATATTGCATACATCTCGTACAGGCAGTGTGGTTTAGTTGGATCCCTTACGCACAGCAAACCCGCTGCGGCGGTTGCCAACAAACAAAAACCTAAGGTATACAACGCTAACCCGGTTACTAAGGCCCAGTACCTCCCAATGAGAGCATCCGCCAACCATCCGCCACCAACAGCTGAAAAATGCGCAACACCAACAAGCATCAGCACAGCTGTCATCGCTGCACGCGGTGACCACCCGCCAAGACTTAGGAAAACAAATAAATTTGCTACAAGCGCATAGAATGCCAGCCGTTCAAGAGTCAAAGTTATCAAAACGACAACGCCTGCAATTCGGCTTCTTCTGGGGTCCCATGGTAAAGGTCCACCCTGCTGCGGCCTAAAAAGTAAAGGAGTAGACTCTGTTTCCATATCCGTCATCTTTCAACTGCGGTCATATGACTTGAGCGAGTTAATGTAGGAAACAATCTCCGGACGCATAAAAATACACGAAAACTGACACGACTTTTCTGAAAATTGCATTCTTGCAACATGTCATACTACATAACAACATTACGGCTTTTCCCTAGTTTTATTTACGTAACGATCCGGTTTACGTGCAACCCTACACTCAAAACAGCAACAACACGGCTTGTACGTCAATCGTTGTCGCCAGAGCTAACGCTTAACATCATTGCAGAACAAAGAGGTATATTTTTGTTTACATAGTTCCTGTGGGCCGTCATAGTATGATACGCACGCCTGATGGATTCAACATGGAGGTAAAAATAAGGGATACAAACAAAGAGCTATTTGTTGGTTTCTCTACTGAATCCACATTATATTGCTGAAGCCATACTAGTGGAGTAGAGCAAGGCATTTGTTCCTGTAAACCACAGAATATTATTGGAGAAACTGTGGTGTCACGGCATTAGAGACCTGGAATTCTGGCTCATTAAATCTTATCTCAGCATCAGGAAACAAACTCTAAGCTACAATGGTCGAAGTCCACAGTTACTGAATGTTACTAGAGGTGTTCCCCGAGGATCAGCGCGTGCGCCACTACCGTTTATAATATTTATAAATAAATATGCCATGAATGTTTCTGGTTTATGCTGATGATTAAGCTTTCATAAATTCTGGGAAGGACATAAATAAACTGAAGGAGCAAAGCAAAGTTTTCCTCGGATCATCCAATATGTGGTTTGAAGCATTGAGTGAGCCATTAGCTACGAAAAGGCAATAAATATCTCTTTCAGTTTATCCAGTGTTCGTGCTGCGTCCACTTCTACCGAACACCTTGGCATATACCTAAGTACAAAATTAAGTTGAAAGAGTCACATACACTATATATTTCGAACGCTTTCATGAATTATCTGTCTACTGAAATAATTATGCACATCTGTTTCTAAGAAACTACTGATTAATTCCTGTGATTTGTTATTTCATTGTCATCTAAGCTATGGCATTCTTCTATGGAATAACTCTTCAAGGACCAGGAATATTTTGATTTGATAGAAGAAAGCCATGAGGAGCATTTCTGGGAATACCAGAACTAACAAGACCTTATTCAGAAGGATTACAGATAATGACAGTTCCATTTCTTTTCATAGCCAGCTATCTTTTGTACATAAAATAAAACCTTAACAATTACAACCTTAAAAAAGCAGTTATGAATGTGCAGGAAACAGCTTTTCAACACATTACTTGTGCAGGCACAATTTGTCTCTATTAATGTCTTTAAAAAAAATTCTCAAAAATTGCTGAAAGAAAAACCTTTTCACACTCTTAAAGAATTTGAAAATTCTTCAAAACTAGACCTGATTTGCTAAATAACTCACAATATAGTTTTTTTGTATTTTCTTTCTAGGTTTTTTTGTTCTCTCTGGAATCTTGTTTTATGTATACAATGCATATGCAAGTAACTAAATAATGTTCAGTTCATATTTAACTATCAGCCACATTGGGAAGTTTTCGTGTCTGCCCTCTACTCTTTTTTTATGTGAGACTCAGTAATTTGTCAGTATTTAGTTCCATATTTCACAATCATCTGTGTGGATAAATCTTTATGTATCATCTATGTTGTTTTATCGTATGTGTTCTTTCATTAAGTGTACTTTAATTATGTGTAGAACGATAGTGTATGTAAGTATGCCTCTTAAAACCCCAATCATACTTTATAAAACCTCTTCTACATTACTCATGACATCATCAATTGCTTCAAATGCTTAAAGGTAAATGAATAAATAAATCTATAAACAAAATAAATACTTGGATTCAAAACTTCAGCACTAATTCGCCAGAGTTATTGTTAGCACCTATGTGTATGCAGACTGGAGTTTTAGGCTATTTTCTGGTGTATATGTTTAACACTTGTAGCTGTTGCATCATGGTGGCAAGTGATGATTCAATGGTTATGGTGCAAGTACCATAGTCATACGGCAGCCTTACATCATGGAACTATTCATCTTAACTTCATTTCCTGTTTGTCCATTTACTAAAAGGTGTTCTTTAATATTTTGTGGACAGTGCTGATAAACCATTGTCAGTGAGGACGAAGTAAATGCAGCGAATGTCCCACGCTAATGTTCTGCCAGTGAAATGGCAGAGGCAGGCAACATACGATATGAACTCAGAACCATCAGTAATGCAACTTCACGTGAATTTGATGTTCGAAGTATCTACAATTGTGTCCTGAATGTTCGAACGAAAGTTCCGCCTTGCTGTGGCGAGAATGTGCTGTCGTGACATGCTCTATTCCATTGTGTTTGCAAAACTGTGCAAATTCCTTGGAAGAAAAAGGAGGTCCATTGTCAGAAACAATTGTTGCGGCAAGCCTTCGAGAAAAAATACAGAAGTGAGCGCCTCGATAGTGCTGGAGGCCTTGGTCGAATGCAATTGAATAACAAAAGGGTATTTGCTGTAGGCATCGACAATAATCAATCAACCTGTTTGCTTAAAAGGTGCCAGCAACATCTATATTGAGGCGTTGCCATGGAGTATCAGAATGTGACCAGTAGAAAAATACCTGGCGCAGAACGCACACATTCTATTCGCTTATCTAAACCAAGTCAGGCACAATGTTGGCGCGCCAACTACTTAGTAAAAACTGCTCCTCAATTACATCTACCTAGAAGACTTAACACCAGCTACTGAAGGGAGGCGGGGATTAACATCTTGTCTGTTCGGTGGCGTGTGAAGTAGAATCACATCATTCAGAAGAGATAAACTGTTGCAGTGCACAAACTATCTTCACATTATGGGATTGGGGATACATTTATGAGAGCATGGCCAACTTCTGTGAATGAAACATTTTAGCAATCACAGTGATCGGTCATGCTCCATGGCTTGTGCAATCCACTGTGAATCACTCTGAAAACAATTCAGTGGTTGCGAATCTGAAGAATCAGTACGTAAGGAAGAAGCTTTCGATGCGTCAAATGCTGCGTCTGTGCCGACAGGTAGACGAGACAGTGTTTCGGCGTTTGCATCTTGCGCCCTTGGGCGATGCAGAATTTCATACTGGTAATTTTACAATAAGAGCGACCGAGTTGAAGCTTTTCTGCCATGCGTTTGGGAACTTGTTTCGACGGATGAAACAGTGGAGTCAAAGGCTTATGGTTTGTGACCAAGAAAAATTTTCTACCATACAAGTAAAATTGAAGTTTGGTGACACCATATGTTATACCAGGGCTTCCTTCTCCAGCTGACTATAATTAATCTGAGCACTGTTCAAAGTTTTGGAAGAAAATGGGATGTGATGTTCTGTTTAGCCAATTTTGTGCGATAAAACCACTCGTATGCTTTGTGGTGAGGTACCAACTGCAAGCATATGTGGTTTGAGTGGATCATAGCGCATAAGGCAATGTTAACGAAGCAATGCGTCTTTCAGCCTTTGAGTATCTTGGTCACAGTCTTTTGTCCAATGGAATGGAACATTCTTACCTCTGAGGCGGTTCAGAGGCATGGCAAAGTGCGTCCCATTAGAAATGAATTTTATATAGTAAGTCAATTTTCCACGAACAGCCTGCAGTTCACGTAAATTTTTAGGGTATGGCAGTTGCTGAATTGCTTGCAAATGTTTCGTTGACGGACGAGCACCTTTGGCATCAGTGATATGCCCTAGGTATTCAATCGTTGTGTTGAAAAAAGAACATTTCTGCTCGTTACACCTGAGGTCAGTCTCAGTTAAAACTTGAAAAGACAGTCCACATTTTGAAGTTGGTGGGCTAGTGTTTGTCCAGAGATAATTATGTGATCAAGATAATTAAAACAAGAAAGCACCTTGATGTACTCGTTCAAGAAATTTTTGAAACAACACAGGTGTAGAAGCACTTCTGAAAGGTAAGTGTTGATATTCAAACAAACTGACATGCATATTTATAACCAATATTTTCTTTGTCTCTGCGTCCAATGGTAATTGATAACGTCAATTGACTTGCTGCAATAATTTTTAAGACATCAGTGGATTCCTGTCTGTGAATTTCTGTAGGCACATTGTCACGTAATGCACACTCCACAGGGTGTGCATGGCAAAATTTTGGTTGCACATTAGCTTTCAGCGTATGTGAATGTCGAAATCTTTTGCACATCCTAGGGTACCACCAAACAGACGTTGATACCTGTTACAGAGTTGTTGAACTGCGGCACGGGAAACTTTTATGTCAATGGCATGAGCGTCGTACTGTATGTCTAGTCATAAGGAATCAAACGCATTCAGGCCGAAGATATTTGGACTCTTGCGTGAGCGAACTACAGTGAAAGTTACTTCCTTAGTTGTGTTTTTGTATTTGGCAGTTAAATGGCACATTCCAAGCACTGAAATGCTGTCGCTGCTGTAGGTGGTTGCAAAAAAATGGTTCAAATGATTCTGAGCACTATGCGACTTAACTTCGGAGGTTATCAGTCGCCTAGAACTTAGAACTAATTAAACCTAACTAACCTAAGGACATCACATACATCCATGCCCGAGGCAAGATTCGAACCTGCGACCGTAGCGGTTGCTCGGTTCCAGACTGTAGCAGCTAGAAGCGCACGGCCACTCCGACCAGCAAGGTGGTTGCAGACTTGATATTTGCAAAGGCGGTTCGTCAATTTTTCATGTGTATCTTAGATGAGCAATGTGACAGAAACTCCACTATCTTGTTCCAAAGGCACTGACTAATTATAAATTTGCACTGTAACCCAGAGTTCTCTGAATACAATAGTATATTCTATGTTGTAAAAAACTGTTCTGTTTCCACCTCCGCACTAGGGCGCTTTTATAATTTTCGAGATAGGGAGAGCCTCTTTGATGTGTGTGATGTCTCCATTAAGCGCGTGTGTGTGGGTTTTCTGTAACTTCATATTGTGTCTGCCCACTCGTCTAATATAGGGCGCCTAGGAAGCTGTCTTCTCGGATCGCTAGACAACAATTCAAGCAAATCGTTTTAATGGAGTTTATTACAGTAAGTTAAATCGGCAATACTTAACTTTGTGTAGTCACAAAGGTGTGTCGCAAGCAAATGGCAACACGCAGATAACCAATGTCCTCCGGTATATACAATTTTATTGCAAGCAAAACAATACAGTTCACAAGTCACTGATATAGCGTTTGTATGGCGACTCATCTTCCACTCCCGTCTTGGTGTCGTCCTACAAAAGGGGTTCGTCAGCGACGTCACCTCACAGCCCCCTCTGCTCTTCAGTTCTTGATCGTCATGCCGGCGCTTGTCGTTACGCCGGAGCATTCCTGCCCCCCACTCCAAAGCGACGGACCGTCATCGTGTACGAAGCGCGACAACGGCGGGGGAGGCAGGAGTATGGACGCTTCACTGGACCGGGAAGCTGTGGCTTCAGGGACAGTCAAGCTTCTGGATGTACCTGCCATCTGGCCTTCACTCTGGCGGAAAACGACCAGAAGGGTACGCGTCAACCTCCTGAGACCAATAACCAGATGTAGAAAGCGTCGGCTGCTGAGGTGTGGGTGGGTCCAGCTCCATCAGTAGGACGAGAGGAGGTGGAGTAGGCGAAGGCTCTGTCTTCATGGGATCGTTCCACTGTGTCATGACGACACCTCCTGGCGGCTGCTGTGACTGTGCTCTCCTCGGGGCCCGTGAACCTGGAGGAAGAGACACAAAAGGATCACCGAGCACATCACAGTGGCGAAGTTGATTGTGATGTCGCAGCTGCATTCCGTCTGGACCTCAAATTAGATACATGCAAGTGGCAAGTCGACGGACGTTCTCTCATCACGCCCACCGCCTGCTGCTGCTAAAAACCCTGTAAAACACAAGATCATGCAGCGCGAAGCGATGCTTGCGGCCTTCCTTCGGCACTGGATGCTGAGATGGATGGAGCAGGTGGAGTAGTGTCCGATGATGGTGGCCATTTTAGTACCTTCCGCCGCGGAAGTCGAACATGCGGCAGAACAAATGGACGTGGTCAGCCCATAGAGGGCTCCGCCGCCGCGGCGGATATTCCGCGCAGCGGCTCTCGCGCAGCGAGGGTGCCACCTCTAAGCCACGTGCAGACAGTGGCCAATAGCCGCTCCCTCCGGTTTGGTATATACGGACCCGCTCTGCCCTAGTCGAGCAGCCGACCCGAGCGGAACGCTGCTCCCTGCACCTGGCATAGCTGCCCGCTGATAGCTCCTCGGAGTGGTCTCTAATAAGCTGCAACTGGCGTAGCTGCCAGTGACGCTCTACTGAGCGGCACGAACCCGCGCAAGCCGCTTAACGCTTTCGGGCGCTAAGTGGCAAGAGCTTCGGCTCAACTTCCTGCAACTTCGGTTGCAAATCTCCTCAGCGGGACTCTCCCGTTCTTTGGTAGGGTAATCTCAGTGTCAGGGGCCCGTTCACGTCGGATAACCCCGCCCACTGTAGGCCGCTCTCTTCAACCCGCGCTCTCTTGCGCCGCGCATTGCACTCCGTGCAGATAGGTCATAGGGACACCCCTCTTCCGTAGGAACACGATACACAGCGCTTTCGCTAAAAAGCAAATATTGTCGCTTCGTGAAAAGAGCAAAATTGTCGTGCATCCATCCTTCCCTATCCAAATAAATACTCCCGAAACAGCAAAGATGTCCGATCTTTCCTGTGCTTCCCCACCACTCACCCGCAGCAAAGCTGCAGCACAAGAGGCGGTAATGCCGGCTACTCCTGTCGTCCCACTGTCCACCTTCCAAGAGCAGGTTTCCTTGAAGGACAAACAGATCGCGGATCAGCTGGAGATGATCGCAGAGCTGATGGGCAGTGAAAACACACAGACAGAAACACCCACACCATACACACAGGCACCTGCTGAACAACAGAAGGACATGCCCTCTATTTCACCTCTGGCGGCCCAGGCACCGACGGAACCGGATCCAGAGCCGACAGAGGACACAATAAACACAGATGAAGACGGGCCGTGGCAGCAGGTCAGCCCAAGGCACAAACAGCAGCCAAATACGCAAACAAGTGAGTCCACAAACTCACGAGGCAACGGCCGAGCACTGCTGCCAACACCATCTACATCGCGAACAAACAACAAAAACAACACAGGGACCAACACAAACAACCCTGCGACCGCAGCAACCACAAATATACAAGCAGCTACGCAGAACACAAACAACACCGCGACTGGCTTCCCACCAGTCATCATTCACAACTACGGAGACCTAAGTCTCCTAAACAAGGAATTTAACAATCAGCACAGCCCCACAACATACTACTCTAAGCTCACTGGGGAACAAGCTGCACTGTACATGGCGAACAAGGCAGACTACACAAATCTACTGGACTTTCTCAAAGAAAGGAAGGTAGAACACTTCACGTACAGAACAGTCCTGGAAAAAACACAGCAGTACGTGATAAAGGGGATAGACTCACAAACCCCGACCGACACAGTACACAATGAACTCTCTGCTCTCGGGTGGGAGTGCATTCGGGTAAACCAAATGTCAGAGTTTGGCACAGCAAGACCATCTCATAACTACATGGCGGAATTAGCCGACACGGCCAAGTCCCGCGACCTGCTGAAGTTAAAGCTATTTCTTCACATGGTCGTCAATGTAGAGGTTTACAACATGCCACGCACCCCCCAACAATGCCACAACTGCCAGCGCTTTGCGCACGCGGGTATCAGATGCGACTCGCACCCCGCTGCCGCATTTGCGCTGGCGGTCACACGACCCAACGCTGCAAACTCCCCCATACAGCACCTCGCAAGTGCGCCAACTGTGGTGCTGCCCATCCGGCAAACTACAGAGGGTGCATTGCTTACAAAGCAGCTCTGAGGCGCAAAATCGCGAAATATGCGAAACCTACCGCCATCACAGTTCCAAATCCGCCCCCGCGCCCAGTAAGAAGTGGAATATCCTTCGCTGGAGTGGTCGCTGGCAGCCCCAGCAGCGCGGGACGGTCAGAGGAGCCACAGAGCTCAGAACACGCTCAGCAAACACCCCCAGCAACAGACACACAACAGACAAACACAACACCTGACACCAAACCCGCACCGGGCACACCACACGAAACCAGCAACAACACCACCCTACCCCCTGAGATCGCGAACTGCAGCCCACCACAGGCTACAGAAAACACACCTACACAGGGACGACCGCAGCGCCAGAGGAGGAGGAGAAGGAGAAACAGCCGCAGCACGAGGAACACGACCACACCACAACAAGTACACAGACAACAGGACACCAACACTCACGAATACAACCTGGACACCAACTCAACAACCCACATAACACACCCACTCACCACAGAGAACACACAGGCGCCCACAACTGCCACACGAACAGCTGACTCTCAGGCCAGCCCTCACCAAACGCCAACACTGGAACAAGCGGCCGCTAACACGACCAATAACTCGCAGGCCGACATGACTAACATTACGACAACATTCCAGAGAATAATGGAAACATTATTCCACGGACGCACGACCACCGAAATAGTCACGAAGATTATGGGGTGTGTCTCACAACTCTTCATGCAGTTCATGTCGGGTACGCTCAACTGGACTAGCTTCCAAGCCACTATCACACCGCTTTTTACACTACTACATGGATAACACACCACACCATCCCCGAAACGCAGACTTAAACACAATACCACAGATCCTGTTTTGGAATGCCAACGGGATCGCAAGCAAAAAAGCCGAGATGGCCGCGTTCATGGAGCGAAAGGGTATCCGAATCGCTCTTGTGAACGAAACACTGCTTACGCCTCGCAAACAACTAAACTTCCCAGGGTATTTCGTCTATCGTACCGACCGAGCGGATGGCAGGAGGGGGGCGGCACGGCAATCATCATACACAGAGACATAGAACACACGAACATAGAGCTCCCAGCACTTGAAAGACTAGAGGCTATGGCCGTCAGGGTCAAGTTCAACGGGGCCAACACCACACTGGTATCACTATACAACCCTCCTAAAAACATAGTAACACGTGATATCAGCACAGTACTCAACATAGCACCGCGGGTAATAGCCGCTGGAGACCTCAATGCTAAACACCCTGATTGGAACTCACGAATACGAACCTCCAACGGCAAGAAACTGTACGAACACGCACTAGGCCGAAACTACATTATACTTGGGCTGGACGTTCCCACGTTCGTGCCTACACAGGCTCGACATAGGCCAGACGTGTTAGACATAGCCCTCATAAAGGGCATCACATGCACACTCAACCTAACGGTTGAAAACGATCTGGACTCGGACCACATGCCTGTAATACTGCACATGGAAGAGACACTGCAGGACATCGAACCACGCAGGATGCTTAACTACAAGCGTGCGAATTGGACACTGTTCAAGGAAACACTTGATAGTCGCATTCCTGACACTCACGAAATTAACAACACACAGCAAATCGATGAGGCTGTGGAGGCTCTCACAACTGCTGTCCAAGACGCAATGAATGACGCCATTCCATTTACAACACCAAGACAACACTCGACGGCCCTGCCCCAGGAAATCCTGGACCTTATCTCAATGAGGAACCGCCTCAGGAGATATTGGCAGCGTACCAGGCGCCCGTTCTATAAACTGCACGTCAACAGATTCCAGAGCATAATACGGAATAAAATACAAACATTCAGAAACGAGCAATGGGGACAGAAACTCGCTGGGCTGGATACCACACGTCCTGGCATGTGGCAGCTGGCCAGACACTTCACCAGGGAGAAACATTACATTCCCACGTTACAAGGACCAGACGGCCCGGCCTACTCCGCGACGGAAAAGGCAGAGCTTATGCCCACAACACTTGCGGCGTCCTTCACGCCGAATCTGGTTCCTTCAGACCCAGCATTCACGCTTGAAACGGACCAGGAGGTTACACGACTTGTAGCCCAGCCCTCACGCAACGAAATAAGACGTTCTAGCACAAATGAAATCACATGGGCTATCAAGCACACCAACGCTAGAAAAGCCCCTGGGCCTGATGGCATTCAAAACCGTGTCCTCCAGGAGTTCACGGATAAAGCCGTAGAATACCTCACACACTTAACGAATGCCATCCTGACACACCAACACTTCCCTGACTTTTGGAAGGCGGCCAAGGTCCTGATGTTCAGGAATCCAGGGAAAGACCACTCCCTCCCACAAAATTACCGACCCATCAGTCTGCTGTGTTCGCTCAGCAAGATTGTTGAGAAGGTAATACTGAAACGTATCACTAGGCATTGCATCGCCAACGACACCCTAAGACCGGAGCAATTCGGCTTTAGGAATCACCACTCGACAACACAACAACTCCTCCGCGTAGTCCAACATATAACACGTGGCTACAACATGAACAAAGCCACAGGGGCCGTGTTCCTAGACATCGAAAAGGCTTTCGATCGTCTCTGGCACAACGGACTCATACGCAAACTAAGCGAAGCTGGTTTCCCAGACGGACTCGTACGTCTCATACACTCAGATCTCACGAACAGATGTTTCAACACTAACGTGCAGGATAAACAATCAACACAACACGGTATCCAAGCTGGAGTACCCCAAGGGAGCATCCTAGGGCCCATCTTGTTTAACCTGTACATTAATGACTTCCCAGCGACACAAAACATGACGTTAGCCGTCTACGCGGATGACACAGCCATCCTCGCGCAAGACTGGAAACCGTCGAGCATCAATTCACGAATACAGACAGCACTCAGAACAGCTGAGCCTTGGTTGGAGCGATGGCGTATTAAAGTAAACGTCGACAAGTGCGAAGCAATTCTGTTCACACGCAGACCGAAACTACTGCGCAAACACCAACACTGTAGACCAATAACACTACATACACGCCCAATATGTTTCCGAGTGAAAGTCAGGTACCTTGGTGTCTGGCTGGACCGGAAACTTACATGGGGGACCACATCGAATACGTTGCCAACCGAGCGCACGCGAGGCTCAAACAGCTCTACCCAATGCTCAACAGGAAAAGCACAATGAGTAGGAGGGTGTCGAGGTCCTTATACATGACACTGATTAGACCTCTGATGACGTACGCAGCTCCCGTCTGGGGATATGCAGCTCCCACACGACTGCGCCGCCTGCAGATCATACAGAACAAGGTGCTACGAATCACCATGAATACCGCTTTGATACCCTCAAGGAAGTATTCAAAAAACACGCCACACGACTATACAGGAACTCGAGACACTCGAACAATCCTTTCATCCTCACTCTGGGAAACTACGATCACAACCACAGGTGGAAACACAAGCGGCCAAAGATACTGCTAGCTAGGGCATAGCCACCTATGGTTAACTAACATACGCAAACAGCGACAAACGTCGGCAAGCCACTGCATATCAGCAACACTGACTGGCAACTACCAGCTGCTATTGGTGCCGACCAACAGGCCACAGCAGGGACACCGACGAGCTCGCCCACAGACGCACAAACAATCTGCCAACATTCCCTCACACTGTGCCTCCGGTATATAACCTATCGGACACAAGATCGAAAACAAACCTAACTGTTGCAGGTTGCTGACGCTGAACGAGGACTCTGCACCAGCACCCAGCGCCAGCCGCCGAGCAGCACAAACGCACAACGTCAAGGTATCGACATGCATGATACCCACTACTAACAAAGCCTATCCTTACACAACCTATCGCAGGCAGCAAGACAACCGCTACTGCTCTTGCCGCCCGACCTAACTTTCGCAGAGGTTTTTTTCCCTTGGCTCTTGTCTTGGCACTTTTTTTTCCTCTGCCCTTCAAACCGCTACCCTTCGTCAGATACCGACCAATCTATCTCCAGATGAGCGCGTATTAATGGTTAACCTAACCAGACGTACGCAAACATCGCAGTACCCACATCCTGCGACACCTCACTTTAGTGAATACTAACCCTTATGCAGAGATGGCAGTAGACCTTTTGTGTTGGCCATCATGCCGGTGTGGACGTGGAGGGACTCCACCTCTTAGAAAAAAAAAATAGTCCAGCCAGTCTGGTACTCGCTCTGGATTTCGTTTCTATCTCGGCGGTACTGCGTGTTGGTCGTTGTTGACATTTGCCTGGCTCTGGTTCCGAGTGGATTTACGTTTGGTGTTGTGGTTTCCACAAGCCTCCGTTGTTTATCTCTTCCTTGTTGTGTCGCTCATAGTCGGTCGTCGTCGGTTGTTGTCAGTTGTCGTTGGTCTGTCGTCCGACTCGTCCTGTGTTTACCCGGTGGTGCGTGCTCCACCGCCGGCGGCTTCCCCACCTGGCGGCTCCGATCCGCAACCCAAGGCGTTCCCGCTGTTGGTTGTGGTTACTACAGCCATGAAGCATTTCCGCCGGCGATGGTCCATCTCGTGAATGCGAACGATAGGAGGCAGTTGCAATGCTTGATGCATGGCGCGTGCAGAGTGAAGTTTAGCCATCTGCTGCTTGAAGGTTCTGACAAAACGTTCCTCTTAGCTGTTTGACTGTGGGTGGAACGGCGCACTAGTTAGATGCTGTATGCCATTGCATCCACAGAATGTTTCAAATTAATTTGACGTGAACACTATGACTTCAGGTAAATCTTTGAGGTAAAAAATAGAGAACAACACCTGAATTGTGCTACGTGACGTCGAGTTCATTGGCACAGCAAATGAAAACTTGCTATACGAGTCAACCGCAATCAACAAACGAGTGTTCTGGAAAGGTCCTGCAGAGTCTATGTGCACACATTGATATAGTGATTGCGATTTAGGCCACGCAGAGAATTTCTGTGGAGGGGCGGACTGAATTTCCGCACATGCATGACACTGTGACTTCATCTGTTCTATTTGGGTGTCCATACCCTGCCAAATACAGTGTCGACGCGCTAACTGTTTCGTACGAACAATCCCTCAGTGTCCTTGGAGAAGTAACGGCAACGTAACGGCAACACTTCTTTTTGCAAAGCTTTAGGGATCAGCACACGTGACTGCGTACTGTTATTTTGAACAAAAATCACATCTTTCTGTATAGCGAGGTTACGCCGATGTGCAAAATATCGATGCACTACAAAGTTCTTTATGCTATGCAAGGAACAAAGCAAATATGTGCGAATGTATTTTAGCAAAATGTTCATCTGAATAATTTTCCGTGACCTGTGCAATTTTCCTATAGTGCAGCGAAAAAGATTAAAGCAATTCTGAATCCTGAGGATCGATGTGACAACAAGATGCAACAGAAGCGTCAGAGTCTGTATCAGGGCCAATGCGAAGACATGAAAGTGTGTGCACATTACCATGTTGAGCTGTCAGATGATACACAATCTCATACTGGTATTGAGACAACAAGAAAGCCCATCTTTGCAATTTTTAGGCACTTCGTACAGGAATCGGCTTCACCAGATGAAACAAGCACTGCAAAGGCTTGTGATCTTTTACTAAGCAGAATTTTCTGCCACACAGATATTGGTGGAATTTGGTGACACCACACACAACAGCCAAAGCTTCTGTCTCAATTTGTGAATAGTTACTGTTGTGTCTAGACAAGACAGCCTAGACACAATGAGAGGAAGCCGAAAGGCATGCGCTAAGTTAAAGCAGGATGACGTGAGGTCTGAAACAGGATACGTAATGAATGCTATAAAGAAAAGTACATAGCTTCTGGAATACTTAACTTTAATCCATCCTTTTGGTACATCTGGAGATTGTGGCGATACAAGTGAGACTCTTTAGATACATGCAATGTTACTAATGGCGCCTTGCTAGGTCGTAGCCATTGACTTAGCTGAAGGCTATTCTAACTATTGGCTCGGCTAATGAGCAATGCTTCGTCCATGTGCATCGCTAGCTACGTCGTCCGTACAACTGGGGCGAGTGCTAGTCCGTATCTCGAGACCTGCCTTGTGGTGGCGCTCGGTCTGCGATCACACAGTGGCGACACGCGGGTCCGACATGTACTAATGGACAGCGGCCGATTTAAAGCTACCACCTAGCAAGTGTGGTGTCTGGCGGTGACACCACATTCCTCCCCCGCAAATCAGCGAACGGTCGTGTTATAAGGCTTCCGCCCGCCGTGGGGAGGACCCCATGTTGACGTATGCGATGAGGTGGGGAGCCTAACAACAGGCGAGGCTGTGCCACCCGCACCCGGCCATTCGGTCCGAGGGGATCTAGGAAACACCTGAAAACCTAGTCCAGGGTGCACGTCAACATGCGGTGTATGCGCCCGTAAAGAGACAGGAGGGGCCGAAGGGTCGACCTCCATTGCGTCGGGGTACCCGACGCGCGAAGACGCCATGTGGTCCGGAGCGGGCAAGAGTTCCAAGGCGGAGGACGGCTGGTCACGGGAAGCGATCGGCGGCGCGTGACCCAGGGAGGCGCTTGGCGGCTGCAGCGAAGCGTCCACTGCGGGCGGCGCCGGCTGGAGGACAGGCGGCGGCGGCGGAGGCGGTGGCGGCGCGTCGCCATGGGGCAAAATTGAAGGCATCGTCGGTAACACCTGGGGATGAGGCGAGCCAGTAGATGGGTCCCCAGGGCGCTGACCGGACGGCACCGTCGCTGAAAGCAGACGGGGAGCGGCAGAACCCGTGCGACGACAGAGGCGTAGCTGATTGAGATGCCGACGCACCTCACCAGAGGCCCCCAAAACCAAATACATCGCGCGGCCGAGACAGCGAAGAATGCGCTCTGCGAGCCAACGCCGTGAACCTCGATAGTTGCGATAGAATACAACGTCGCCTGGAGCAAAAGCAGAAGTCTGCCGCTGCACAGGAACCTGATGCGGCGAAGGCAAGTCTTGTATGGCACGGAGGTGCTCTGGACTCGGATGTATGCCTTGGGCATTGATTACATGTCCCAGGTATGGTAAGTCACGAGCAAAAAACACACATTTGTCCTTCCGCTAGCGGAGACCATTTTGTCGCAATACCTGAAATAATGTTCGTAGGTGTGCTAAATGCTCGTCTGCTGTCTTTTCGGAGATCACAATATCGTCCAGATAGTTCGCAGCAGTAGGGACCGACGCACAAACAGTTTATAAATATTGCTGAAACAATGCAGGGGCGGATGCACACCCGAATGGCAGTCTTTTGAATCGGTACAAACCAAGATGCGTGTTAACCACCAAGACGCGCTGGGATTCGGTGTCCACTGGGATTTGCAAGTACGCATCTGCTAGGTCCAACTTCGAAAAGTATTTACCCGGGCACAGTTTATCAAAAAGATCTTCTGGGCGGGGTAAGGGAAAAGTTCCAATCACTAGTTGTGGATTCGCTGTTGCCTTGAAGTCCACACAAAGTCTCAGTTTTCCGGAAGGTTTCGGCAAAATTACTAAGGGTGAGGCCCAGAGAGAAGCTTGCACACGTTCAATTACACCTTGTGATTCTAAATGGTGTAATGTTCTTGCGACCTCATCACGCAATGCGTGGGGAACATTGCGCACTCGGAAAAATTTCAGTTGCGTGTTTACTTTCAGTTCCAAATGTGCTTCATAGTTCTTAGCGCAACCAAGGCCCGGTGCATAAATGTCTGCAAATTCTTCACACAGACGAGAAACACTGTCTGAAGGCACAGTTGGATTCACAGATAGGACCTGATTTACAATAGACAAGTTAAACAATTGAAATAAATCTAAACCAAACAAGTTCACTGCAGTAGATGAATGAAGAACGTAAAATGACACAAGTTTTGTTTGTCCCTTGTATGTTGCAAGATGAGTGCACTGTGCACTGTGCGACCTCATCACGCAATGCGTGGGGAACATTGCGCGCTCGGAAAAATTTCAGTTGCGTGTTTACTTTCAGTTCCAAATGTGCTTCATAGTTCTTAGCGCAACCAAGGCCCGGTGCATAAATGTCTGCAAATTCTTCACACAGACGAGAAACACTGTCTGAAAGCACAGTTGGATTCACAGATAGGACCTGATTTACAATAGACAAGTTAAACAATTGAAATAAATCTAAACCAAACAAGTTCACTGCAGTAGATGAATGAAGAACGTAAAATGACACAAGTTTTGTTTGTCCCTTGTATGTTGCAAGAAGAGTGCACTGTCCGAACACAGGGATATTCTGACCTGAATAACTATTTAACTTAACATTTGCGGCACGCAACGGAGGTTTGCCCAGTTGTTTGTACGTGTCGTGATTGAGCAATGAAACTGCAGCTCCGGTATCGAGCTGGAATGGTATGGCCTTGCCATTAAAGTCCAAATCTACAAAAAGTTTATTGTCCTGCTGACGACAAGAGCGACTGTCTCGTGCAATTTGAACTGATACAGGTACAGCATCACTTGCTAATTGACGCGATCGCCGGCGACGTCGACGCACACGTTGTGTGGGACGAACACAGTCACTGGTAGAGACAGTGGCACTGGACGAAGTGGAATTAACTACATGAATGTCCATGGGCGAAGGTTCACGAGCCTGAGTATTCTTGGTTCGATTCCGGCGCGAAGCAAAGGGCCTGGAATGATTAAGAGTGTCTGATCTGAGCTTTTTCTGGCAAACACTTTGAACATATCCTTTCTTATTACAGAAAAAGCAAATAGCTTGGCGTGACGGGCAATTTTCACGCGAATGTCTAGTAGCACACCGCGGGCATGATTTCACTGCGTTTGTATGCTGGCACGGCACACCTGGTTTAGAGCATGGCGACAGCTGCGTGGACGTGCGCGAGGGCAGTTTACTGGCCCGTGCAGTGCGCCCGGCGGGCCGGTTAATGTTACACACGGCCGACGAAGTTTCAAATGATTCCTGAGCAAAGTCAAGTGTGTCTTGTCTATCTAATATGTCTATCAATAGCTGAAGGGAGGGATTAACTAGTTTCAAAGTCTGTTCCCGTATACGAACATCAGAAACGTTCTGTGCTATTGCAGCACGCACCATAGTATCTGAATAAGGGAGTCCACATTCACACTCAAAAGCACAATCCCTTGTAAGGCCTTGCAATGTTGCAACCCACTCCCTATTAGTTTGACCGGCCGTACGTTTTGTACGAAAGAAAGCATACCTTTTTGCAACGACATTGACTGTTTCTTTGAAATAGGCGTCCAATGCCGACAAAATTTCTTCGTAGGACACGGTCGCTACGTCGCGTCGGGGAAATAATTTCACTATCACACAGTATGTTTGCACCCCTACACACGCCAATAAATGAGGCTGCCGCTCGTTACCTTGAATTCTGTAGGCGGCGAGATGAAATCCAAACTGGCGTGATCACTCCGTCCATGTTTCCACGTCTGCTTGAAAATCACGGAATGGTGGTGCAACCGCATGTTGTGCCTGCGGTAGCGGTGAAGCGGCGGCGGCCGCATCGTTTTGCAGTGCACGATGACCCTGGACGAGCTGTCCAAGGGCATCCAATAACGCCTGCGCCTGCTGATTCTGCAAGCAATAAAATTCGGACAGTACATCTGGCGAAGCCATGACACAAGTAAATGTAAGCAATTAGAAAGAACAAGACCCTTTGTTGACTTCGTCGCCAAAAAATGTTGTGTCTAGACAAGACAGCCTAGACACAATGAGAGGAAGCCGAAAGGCACGCGCTAAGTTAAAGTAGGATGACGTGAGGTCTGAAACAGGATACGTAATGAATGCTACAAAGAAAAGTACGTAGCTTCTGGAATACTTAACTTTAATCCATCGTTTTGGTACATCTGGAGTTTGTGGCGATACAAGTGAGACTCTTTAGATACATGCAATGTTACTAATGGCGCCTTGCTAGGTCGTAGCCATTGACTTAGCTGAAGGCTATTCTAACTATTGGCTCGGCTAATGAGCAATGCTTCGTCCATGTGCATCGCTAGCTACGTCGTCCGTACAACTGGGGCGAGTGCTAGTCCGTATCTCGAGACCTGCCTTGTGGTGGCGCTCGGTCTGCGATCACACAGTGGCGACACGTGGGTCCGACATGTACTAATGGACCACGGCCGATTTAAAGCTACCACCTAACAAGTGTGGTGTCTGGCGGTGACACCACAGTTACACTGGGCTTTGGATAACACTTCTGATGCGAAAGCAATAGGCCTGTCTTTATCACCAATTCTGCCCGAAAGCACTGCACCAACTCAGTAAGAGGAAGTGTCAACTTACAATACAACTGGTTTGTCAGGATCAAAGTGAACTAAGCATCGACCACTGATCAATGCATCTTTAAGTTTTTGAAAGACTACTTGGCACTCATCTGTCCAAACAAAGGGGACATTTTTGCAATGCAAGCGATGCAATGGAACTACGATTTGTGCAGCATTTGGTATGAACTGAATATAATAGTTCATTTTCCCTAGGATGGACTGCAATTCTGTGACATTGCGAAGTACTGGCAGGTCTTGTATGACTAACAAATGCTACTGAAGACGCGGTACACCTTGACTGTTTATGACATGACCAACATACTGCACTCAGGTTTAAAAAGATCGCACAAGTCCAGTGTACACTTTAGTCCTACATCAGATAGCACACGAAACACAGCACACAAATTTGCAAAGTGTTCTTCAGCTGTACAACCTGCTATGACAATATCGTACAAATAGTTTGGACAGTTTGGTACTTGAGCAGTCAGCTGTTCCAAAAACCGTTGGAAAATGGCGGGTGTGGAGGCACTGCCAAAAGGCAGATGCAAATATTTAAACAAGCCCAAATGAGTGTTCACAGCACACACAGTTTGAGATCGTGTCATTGAGTGGTTTCTGAAGACAATCATCGCGCAAATCAATTTTTGAAAAGTAGCAACCATCTGTCCACGAGATCCTTTGGGTGTGGCAATGGATAAGTGTCAACGGGTTGACTGTAGACTTAAAAGTCAACACAGAGGTGAATGCGGCCTGAACGTTTGGGGAGCGGAACCAGTGGACTTGCCAATTAACTAGCTTGTATGCATGCAATAGCTCCGCTATCTTGCAATTCTTTAAGTTTTTGCAGCCATTTTGCCCCATAATGCAATGGGAACAGTTCTGGCCCGGCAAAATTTTGGCTGAGCGTTGTCTTCATAGTAATATGTGCAACAAAATTGTTAACCTTGCCTAAACCTTCAAAAAAGAGTTCACAGAATTCTTTCAGCAACTGAGCTGCCTACACTGTTGTTGGCATTGAATGCAGTCATTGACAACACATTGTCCTGAATTTGAAAGCCAAACAGATCACACGAATCAAGGTCAAATACGTTCTCACAATCATGTGATTGTAGCACAGTAAGAGTGACAGTTTGTGTATGCAATCGATACATGGCAGGCAAAGTGCGTTTTCCGAGAACGGTAATGTCTTGTCCATTATAAGCTGTCGGGTGCGTTCAAGTTTTAGACAGGCACGGGGAGCCTAACATTTTATATGTGTGACGATTCAGCAATGTAGCAGAGGCACCCGTGTCCAACTGAAATTTCACACGTTCTCACAAAACGGTAAATGAACAAAAATTTTGTTGGAATGGCGTAGCACTGAAGAAACTGCTTGCTTGCTTGCTAGTTTTGCTAATGCCTGTAGCAGATTTTGAATATACAGCATTAATGACATGGGCCTTGCGACTAGATGTTTATGACTGGGCCGAATTATTATGTTTGTTCCGTTGCAAACATACGGATTGTACATGTGCTTTCTTGCCACAAGCTTAACAGTGTGCTTGTTGGGAGGGGCAGTGTTGGTGTTTGCGCCGTGAATAACACCGAGGGCAAGACTTAATTCTGTTCGCCTGTTTAGTGAGCTGCTTATATGACATGGAGAGTTGTTTATACACTGTTGCGAACGCGAGCTGCCGCTGCCTAATGGACCAGTCGCAAACAAGGGACTCAACCCAACAAATTGCTGGCTGCTCAGATTTATCAGCCGACAGCCCACCTGAATTGTACTGAGCTAGTATTTGCACTACTTGCTGAAATAATGGATTGGACTGTTTCAGAATCTGTTCTCTGAGTTCGACATCTGTGACATTGTATAGGATTGCATCATGCAACATAACATCTGAATATAAAGCACCAAAAGCACATTTGAATTTGCATTTCCTCGTCATACCTTGCAAATCTGTTGCCCACTCGCGATAAGTTTGTTCTGGCCGTTTTTTATGGTGAAAGAATTGATACCTAGCAGCTACTACATTCACTTGTTGGTCATAATAGTTAGTTAGCGAATCTACAGCCTAGTCATAGGAAAGTTCACTCAGAGTGGCGTTAGGAAATAACTTCTGAGCGAGTCTGAACACCGCACTTCCTACTGTGGACAATAAAGAGGAGAGTTTCACAGTATCTGGCAGCCTACATTGCGGGCAATTACGTGGGCTTCAAACTGTTGTAACTACTCGAGCCATTCCTCATTTTATTCATGAAACTGGTGAAAATGCTGTGTAGCTCTTGGAGCTGCTGTAGGTGTTGCTTCCACTGCATTAGCAGTTTGATTCACAGGAACTACAGTACCGTGTTTAGCAGAGAGGATATTTGCTAAATCTGAAACTGAAACATCTGCATTAGCTGCACTGCATCTAACGCTGGCAGCTGTGGCGTCTGAGTAGAGGGTAGGATGGGTGGGGTGGGCATGTTGGAAGAGAAAAATACAAGAAACAGATGAGGCAAGCAAGAGAAATAAGTAGAAAAGCAAAGAAAATTTCTGAACACCCATCTGAAAATACTTATTAGCAAATACATAAGAGCTGTTAAAGCAAGTAAACGCCCCTGCAAAGAAAAGACAAGAGAGAATTAAGGCGCCAGCAAAACACAAAAGAAAATTCCGTGGCAGCGAAGTGCGGGGTTTCTTTTTTTGAATCGTCAATGTTGCGTCTGCCTGTCCACTCGTCTAATATAGGGTGCCTAGGAAGCTGTCTTCTCAGATCGCTAGACAATAATTCAAGCAAATCGTGTTAATAGAGTTTATTAGCGTAAGTTAAATTGACAATAAGTTGCGTATTCACAAAGGTATGTCACAAGCAAATGGCGACATGCAAGTAATCAATGTCCTTCAGTATATACAATTTCAATGCAAGCAAAACAATACAGTTCACAAGTCACTGATATAGCGTTTGTATGACGGCTCGCCTTCCACTACCATCTTGGTGTCGTTTTAGAGAGTGATCTGTCAGCATACTATTGGCTGACGTCTTCTCACAGCCTTCTCTGCTCTTCTGTTCTTGATCGTCATGCCGACACTTGTCGTTACGCCGGAACACTTCACTTATCTGACTTTTGAGCAGGAGGAGGCGAAGAATCTGAACATGAAATCACATTGATTTCCATTCGTTCTTGTTTTGTATTATTTCCGCATGAAACAGAGAAGGGCTTCCTAGTCTTCCACAGGCAGACCGTTTTGTATGTCCAGTGTGATGACAAAAAATTACATTAAGCTTGTCTGATGAAGCAGTTCTTCCGATAATGGGTAACAGCATATCACACTTGGCCTTGCTTTGCACAGAGCTGTAGCATTGGGCCGATGCGGCAAATGCTGTGTGTCCAGCCTTATTTACATGGTGTTGACTTCTGAGTGCCACAGCCAGGGCTGTGGTCGGGGCACGTGTTGCTCGCCTCAAGTGAAGCGTTTACTGGTAGACAGAAATCTGGCTGGAACTTCGCATGCACCGATTACTTTAAGCACTTGGGTGAGGCTAGGATTGCGATGCTTTAGAATTTCGCCCTCAGTCTCCGACCTGATAGATCCTGGATAATAGCATCATCAAGCATTCCATCCTGACACAGGGTGACGATTATTGAACTACATGAAAATGATGTAAATTACTTACAAACTATGGTGTTCGCACACTTTATTCAACATGTACATGTCACTACAGATACAATGTAGTGCAGACGAATAGCGAAATTCTGCACGATCTGCTGAAGTATCAGAACACTGATGCTGTCGGGGACCACCTGAGTGGATGTTTTTAGCTCAGAAGTGGTTTTGGGGTTATTGCTCTACACCTAGTCTTTAATGTAGCCCAACAAAAAGGAATAGCATATGTTCATATCCGGAGGATTTGGCGGCCAGTCGACGCCCATGCCGGTGGCCTCTGGTTACCCCAGAGCCAGAATGCGCTTCCCAAAGTGCTCCTCCAGGGCATCAAACACTCAAGAAAACCATCGATACCGCAGCGTTACGAGAAAAGGTAGATCACTTCCAAGACAGTGACCAGTAAGCACTGGAAGTTTTGTTACTACAGTTTGTGGATTTATTTAACATGAAGATTCCTTTACCAGCAAATCAGTTACCTAGCACCATATACATATAGGTATTGGAAGCCGTGCTGCTTAATGAGGGGTCTTCTACATATAATGGAGGAATTCATTGATAAGCAGTTAGCGGAAGGTGTTGTAGGGTACACTGATAACCCATGGGGCACACATTTTGTCATTTTGCCAAAAACGTCAACAGATAGTGCCAGGAGGCACAGATTCAGTTGTGATTAGAACTACCTAAGTGCAAAGGCAATGATGGATACATATCTGATCTCCAGTATTATGGAAACATTAGACAACTAAGGACAGTGCCAGTATTTTACAACAACGGATCTGAGAAGCCGGTACCACCTGCTGGAGGTTGTCCTGGGGAATAAACCAAAGACCGCTTTCATGGCCTCAGGGGTACATATTATTGGATGCCTTTTCGTCTGAAAAACACGCCAGCGACGTACAAAATGTTACTGGACGGAGTTCTGTGTGGATTAAAGCCGAAAACTTGACTGGTATATTTGGACGATATCACTGAACTTTTGAAGGATATGCCAGAGCTTGTGAAACGCTTCGAAGGCGTATTTAGCAGGCTGCAATCTGCACATCTGATGCTTAGCATAGACAAGTGCCACTTTACACAAGCACAGGTAAATTACCTTGGGCTTGTGATTGGAGGGAAATGTGTTTAAACTGATCCTCATTTAACAGAGACAATCTGGAACTTTGCAGCGCCACAAATAACAAAACAACTAAAGTCGTTCCTGGGTTTATGCAGTTATTATTGCATATTTGTAAAGCATTTTGTGTACATCGATTGTTGAGGGAGGTCATTAAATTTCACTGGCCATTAGAATGTCAAGCAGTGTTTGAGGCACTGAATGCAGCATTAGCGTCTGCTCTGGTATTAGTCTTTCCCGATTTTGAGAAGGAATTTATCCTCTTCTATGATGCCATGAATGGTTAGTTGGTTGTATCTTGAGCCAGAGAATCGATGACTAGGAACATCGAGTACATATGTGTCAATGCAACTGAACAAAGTGGAGTGTAACTACTCCACTACAGAAAAGGAGTTATTGGCAGTGATATACAGTACAGTGTACTTTCGTTGCTATCTATACAGGCGGAAGTTTCAGGTTGTCATAGGCCACACTTCATTAAAATTGTTGTTTGGTCAAAAGACCCATCACGTAGGTTAACAACATGAGCACTCAAATTCAGTGAGTTTGATTATGAGGTGGTCCACTAACTGGGGAAGAAGCACACAAATGTAGACACACTAAGAAGCAAAGTTTCAGTGCTACATGCACTAGGCAAAAGTTTAATGGGGTGGCAGAGTGTACAAGCAGCCAACAAAGACTGTCACACATTCAAGTCACAACCGCAGTTTGTGACACATGAGGGCTTACTTGTAGACTGACGAAATGCAGACCGAGCATAGCGATTCTGGTGACTTTCAAGACTGAGGTGCGACATATAGTGCATGATCATGTGTTGTCACGTCATGTAGGACGCTGTGCAATAGAGATGTAGTGGAGAGATCGTGGTGGCAAGATGGCAAAGAAGGAAATGTGGTGCTGAATAATACATAAAGGACTGCATGCCTTGTACACAAAGGGCTAATCTTAGCCATCAGAAAATCCCTTTGCAAAGACTACTAGAGGCTTTTAAAACCTTTTAAATGATAGGACTCGATATTTTAGGACCTTTACTGGGATGTCCATAGGGAATAAATGTATACTGACAATCATCACTTTTGAGGTTCTTAGCAATGGTGGCGATTCCTGATTAACAGTCTAGAACAGCAACACAGGCTATGGTTTACAACTGAATACCTTAGTTATGGATCATGGCACAAATTTTGAGTCAGACTTGATGAAACAATTATATCATATACTTCACACCCAGAAATTATGAACAAGCCCATTCCATCCACAGACTAATGGCAGAACTGAACAAGTGCATAAGACAAGCTATAAAGTAAGGGCAGAAGCTGAAGCAAAATTTGTGCCCCTCCCCTGCTGGGACTTGAATCCAGGTCTCCTGTTTAGTAGACATAAGTGCTAAGCACTACAACACAATAGCACTGTGGATACCATAGCTACATGGACTACCCTAATTCAACGCTCTCCCTAAGGAGGGGAAAATTGGCTTTCCAAATTTTATTATTAAACTGTGGAGGGTCTTTCCCATCCTTAATCCTCTTACTTGGCACATACTTGTTCAGAGCGCGGTTTACAATCTGTTTAAGCTTTGCCAATAAGTCCTCTATGTCTACTGTATTGAACTAAATGACGTCGATTCTTTGTCTATGGGTGGTGCTAACGACTGCTTGTTTGCTCTTCCTAGCAAAAACACTCTCCTAACCTTCTTGATTGGTTTATTAGCTTTAGTAACCATAGTCACTATGATGACATCATGATCACTAATCCCTTTCTCGGCACTCTCGCTGCCGATAAAGTCAGACCTGTCTGTGGGCTGTCAAACTAACTGCCTAAGATTACTTTCGGAAAACGTGAACAAAAGTGCTCCATAAGAGTTGGTTCTTTGGTGGAAAGTTCTTCTGGGACAAAACTGCTGATGTCATGGTCCCTAGGCTTACACACTACTTAATCTAACTTAAGCTAACTTACACTAAGGACAACACACACACCCATGTCCGAGGGAGGACTCGAGCCTCCAACGGGAAGAGCCACGCGAACCGTGGCAAGGCGCCCAAGGCCTCGCGGCTCCACAAGATTGCCTCTCCTTACCATCTGTAATGACACCATAGACGTCTTAGTCTATAAGTGGTAGATTAAAGTCATCTTCAACTAATATTACATGATCTGTGTGTTATTATGTGTGTTATCATTCTTTGAATGATTTTAAACTGTCAAGGCAGAATCAGGTGACTAGTAAAAACACCTGATAACCTAGATCTGTTACATGTGTCCAGATAACTTCACAGGCAGTCTGAATTTTGGCCTCGAGAGACACAATATTTTTTTCGTCTCCCCCTTCTATGCCATCTAATCTGTGCTTTCGATATACATTCCATGCCTCGCTAAATATTTCATAGCTTTTCTATTTAGGATTTCAGCCAGTTCTTGCTTTCTAGACCAATTTGAGCGCAGTAACTTTCCTGGAAGGCAATAAGCTCGGGTACTTGGATACGAACACTTTGACAATTTGACTGTTAAAATTTCGACAGTTGAAGTGTATTTACTTTGTACTCAGTCTGTTTTCACCCTCTGATATCAACCTGCAAGTATTCATCAGATGATCTCAAAACTACCACATAGCCTAAAAAAGTATTCTGCTGCCTGAGTAGTTGTCCCGACTGTCCAGTGGACCCCAGACATATCAAGGAGGGTGTTGGAAACCTATATGGCAAACACGCTTAATCAAACGGAGTGCAGTGCAAGGGCCTTCACAGCCAGCATAGACATGTCGCCTCGCAACCTGGCCAGATGGCAACAGCTCAGTCTGAACCTGGCACGCCAGCCGGAGTGGCCAGGCGGTTCTAGGCACTACAGTCTGAAACTGCGTGACCGCTACAGTCGCAGGTTCGAATCCTGCCTCGTGCATGGATGTGTGTAATGTCCTTAGGTTGGTTAGGTTTAAGTAGTTCTATGTTCTAGGGGACCGATGACCCAAGAAGTTAAGTCCCATAGTGCTCAGAGCCATTTGAACCATTTTTTTTTTAACCTGGTGTGCCAGGTCCTCAGCCTCACTTATCTTTTCTTGCTTATTTCCGCTCGCCTATGAGGTTGTTTTTGGATATGTTCTATAGTTATGAGACTTTGTACTGTTCTATACTTCATTCAGTGTCAGATGATCTCTTCATGTGGAAGCAGAATGAAACTCTGTGGTGTCACTTCTGATATTGTGTCTGTACAACATTACAACATCCTTGGTGATGAGTGCACTATTCTGCACCATGTGTTCCTTTTTCGGTTCGATATACAGCCAACACATCAGTGTTGAACAACAGTGAGCTCTCATCGACCAACAGCAGGCTCTCTCCATGGCACTAAGCAATTTGGCAGCACCAGGTTCCAATGCTGTTGAAGTAAGCTTGACCACTTCCTCTGTGTGATGATTCTATGGAAGATTGGAACACACATGAAAAACCCCTACAGCAACATTTTCAAGCTTTTGGAGTCGCAGATCCCAGTCTGCCTAGGCTTCATTTTTGTTAAAGATTTCTACTCGTGTTTATCAACTTTTGTGTCAGCTAGCTTCTCTTCAGTAACCAGCCAGTCTTTCCTTTGATGACATGTGTCATGTGCTCTCTAAATATCATCACAAATATACTCATGTTATGGCTGCTCATGCTGAGTTCTACCACTGTCAAAAGTGGCCGCCAGAGTAGCACAGAGCTCGGGCAGAGGAACTTCAGGGGCTTAGCTCTGATTGCCAGATTGTTACTGAGTCCCACCAGGGCTCATATTATGAGAAGTCGATGGTTCATAACATGCCTAGCCCCAAAAATAGAAGTTCATGAACGTGCTTTACAATGTGAAAATCCCTCTCTCACAGATGTTCTGAACATTTTTCAGACTTTTGAAGTATCTAGGGCAGCAGGAAATCAGAAGCATGGAGTGAAGCAGCTGCTGTTACTTCCTCTTCTCCTCAGCCACCATCAGTTAGCTCTCGGGCAGGAAATGACATCGTAGCCTTGCAACTGTGGCCTCCACACTGCATGGGGCAGTGCCACGCTAAGCAGCAGCACCATCATCCGTAGGGCAAAAAGAGAATCAGGACAATTTGTTAGTGCAGGTTGCCTACATTCAAGAGCAAGTATATATTCAGGTGCAAACCTATTGGTCTCGTTTGATTGACAGGTCTTTTGCCTATTGTTCTGCTAAGAGCATTATGACCCCTGGGAATAATTCATCCTTTCGATTGCCAGGTGATTAACCTATTGTTCCCCACCCATCCCCTTCCCCCTCCTCCTCCTCCTCCACCATCATTCTGGGAACTCCACTCATCGAAAGAAGTATACTTCTGACATCAATTTGATTGGCTAATTAAATTGAGCAATCAATTAAATCCCCCCTCTGGGAAACACCCAGCCCTCCCCCACCCTTCCCCACCCGAAAAGTGGCAAGAAAGAGTTGATCGGCTATTTGGAGGGAAATTGATTGCAGTGCATGGAATATTGTTTAAACAGACAATCTAGTTTTTTATGTATTTAAAGAGTTTGGTGGGAAGTCGATTGCAGTGTTTGAAATATTGTTTCAACAATTTAGACAACGTCGCTAATATTGTTTATTTAAACAATTTATGGAATATGAGACCATGTATGGAACATTGCGTATTTAAAGAATTTGCCAGGACATCGATTGCAGTGTGCGGGATATTTAAACAATTGCGGCGTTTTTTCACCCCGATCCCGTAAGGTAACTTATAATAACACTGTTGCAGATCGCTTAAACGTACCTAAGAAACTTCTCGCATTACGCTGCCCATGCAGGCGCCTCGGCCGCACACCCCAGGGCCCGAGTTGGCTGCCGGGCTGTGTCACAATGGCGAGAGCCTGAGAAAGAGTGGCGCGCTCAGGCTTATGCGCCAGAGCCTTGTAACCACCAGTGTCCATGCTGGCTGCTACAAGTAACAGCGAGCTAAGCCCTCCACGAACAAAAACACACTTCCTGTCGGCGTCCACCGCCATCTCAAGTTTGTCTGTATGCATGAACCAACCTGCTGAATACTGGCACATGTGAGAGACACTTTCCTTCCAAAGCAAATGCCTGACTGGGAATCAATTCAGAAATACTGCTGAAGTTTACAAACAATTAATTCTCAGTCACATAGTTGTGATGTAGGCGATATAAGGCAGACGCAGTAGTTATTTCACACACACAAAGTGACTATGTTACAAAGCTGGTAGCAGGCTGACTCGAAATACAATTTTAAAAAAAGATTATTGCATGCAAAGAGAGAAAGAGATGTAGTTTGCTTTGTAGATGTCATAGGAACTAGTATGGGATGTTTCATTCCGCTACGGGTCCTAAGCTGATGCAGCCTACCTATTGCACTTTCTTGTGCTGTATTTCACGAAATTCTTCAGGCATTATTAAATCTGGTGCAGAGTATCAAATCTTGAAGATGTCGGAAATGTTGCTCAGGAGACTTGTCACGAGAAATAGTAATTAAATCGTTAATGCAGCATTAAAACTATTTGCTTCACAACGTTTAAAACTACTTGAAATAAGAAAAGATCGACACTACGGAATATTTTGCATGCATAAACAATAGTGTTATGTTTTTGATGAGAAATTTCATTAAATAATCCAAACCTGTTTTATTGGACATCACGATTGGAAGTGGTGATGTATGAAATGATAGTTGGAATTTCAAATTTCGATGTGAATTCATACCATCACGGTTATAGGGTTCCTGACTACTACAGGTCTACTAAGTGTATTTTCTTCTTGAAAGAGCTATAGAATTCCTAAGCACTAAACATTCAGAAGCACAAAACATGAGACACACTTAAACCACAACCCTGTCTGAAGTGGTATTTGCCACAATTATGTGTCAGAGATCACCGAAACACTCCACATCCCGTGCACTTACCTACAAGATGTCCAAAAACAGCATGCCCATACCCCCATACATCACCAGCCCTGACGTTCAGAGGTCGGTGAAAACTACCACCATGGCCATAGCCGCAGTTTTGGACATGCGTGTATGCCAGAGTGCACCACACCTGGCCATGGAGGGCATCCGAGGATGATTGGAGTGGTAGGAATCCGGATGTTATCAACTTGTTCGGTGCAAACGTCCATCAATTTGAATCTTCTCTGATGCAGCCCTCACTGCCATTGGTAAGATCAGACAGGTCAGCTCATTCTTTGACTCAGCCCATGCTGAGCTAATTCTGCTATTTCCAGTTATTGACTCCTCGTGACCACAGCTACAACCAGCCGTGGTATACTGCAAAACAACCAGCTGCAGCTTGGATGCATACAGTAGTTCTAAACAATTCCACACCAACATAGACCCACCACTTTAAAAATCCAGCAATCAGACAATGCATGCACTTTCACATTGCTTAACTATCATTAATTGTTGTGCAAATCCTGTACAGGACTATGGCATAGGCTGTATTCCCTCTGAGTATTCTTTCATCAGGTAGAAAAATTCTTTGCTGATGTGTCAAGTCTTGCATCACAGGACTAGAATATTAAAACCATTTTTGGCTCATGATGGAGTGCTAAGACCTGCCGCTGTCACAGGATGCCTCCACACTTTTGGACTCTCTCTTAAGGTAACAGCAAAGAGAAGCTGTAAATATAAGGTTTATACTATGTATCACTTTATAGATTTGGTAATATACCTGGTTTTATTACGATGTTCGTCTCTCCCTGTGTAGATGAGAGATGCTAATATCGTTAAAAGACATCGCCGCAACGAAGAAAACGCCAAGTCACGTAAATATCCATGGTGCCCTAACCATCACCTCCACCCCTCTTACTGATATCAAATTGGTAGGCTAAGTAATTAAATTGATGATGAGAGTCACTTTGCATGGTGAGTAATTTCCCTTTTCCAGTAGTTAGATTTTACTCACCAGATCGTTCCAATTTGAATCCCTTGAGTGGAGAAGATGCTCTTTTCAAGGAACAGTATTGAGAACCGACATTTGGAGGTGACCACTGAAGGACTCTACCACTAGCAACATGCATTTGCATAAGGACTGCACTATTTAAACACAATCATAGTGACTCTGTTACCATCACCCTGCATAAAATAGGGTCTTGGTTCTACAGGCACACACAAGAGTCACTGATAGTGTTACGCTTTTTGGTAGAAATGGTGTCTGTGATTTGGAATCAAGTCTATCCATTGAACCACATACTCGCGTTGGATCCTATGGAGACGTCTTTGAACGATTACAGCCACTGATGAATCATATTCATACCACTCTCATATCTCGAATAGAATCACCCTTTTCGAACCTACCTGCTATAGCAAAGCTCCAACGTGGCTTTAGACAATCCCTCTGCATCTTATAACTATTTCTCACTCTGCCTCGCCTCCCTACAGCTTTGTTCATGTGATCATACCAATTTAAGTCGTAACTGAACAAAAGTCAGAGAGCGCTATATCTACCAGTTTCTGTACCCCATGGAGAAACAGGATGAGCTGAGTTAATGCGACAGGACCGTCCTTTTTGAATATTCAATGGAAATACGGACATTTTGTCATAGCTCCACCATTGGTGTATAATGTGTAAGGCCAGCACCAAAATGAAGCTTTCTCCGGCAACACAACGTAGTATAAAAGACAGTAAAGGCACTGAAAGAAGGACGAGGATTTCTACTGCATTGCTGTGCATCCCCAAACTATATATGGGTGCTACAGTCTGAAGGAGATATGGCTCCCCCAGGATGCATTCACGTCTGTCACCCAAACATTCTCTCTCTTATCGTTATTTTGTGCCATCCAACAGAAAAAAGCTACAAACTATAAAATCTCAGCTAAGTTCATCCAACAGAGAACTCGATAATATTTTACAGTATCTCTCTCTTCCAACATATCGAAAACAAATATCGTGTGAGTGTTGGCCTCGAGTAAATTTGGCGATCCTATTAAATACACAGGTATTGATCCACTGGAGCAGGTGACCACTGATCGCAGTTGCTTGCACAGACGAGTGTAAAGTTTCATCATCTGTACTGTAGGAGGGCCATATCCCATAGACTATCAGACGCAAGAGGAGGTCCCTGTTTTGTTGCCTGATAAATTGTGTTTTCTGCTGTAATGCATCCGAGCAGTGTAATATTGCAGCTTTGTACACTATCATACATTTTGTTTTTTCCACCACGACTTCGAGAACTGTGTCAGATTCTAATCTGACATTAACATGTTTCAGTCCATTGGCTCTCACAGAAAACTGGGCATCGCACAGTGTAAATCATGTTGCTGCTGCTCCCACAACAGACATACACTGGATGATTGAAATAAAAGACAGTCACAAGATAAGGAAACTGGAAGAGTTTTGCACCATTGTGGGGCATTTCCAAACAGGTGTTCGAATTTGATTGATGACCTTTACATTTAAACTCATTTTTCACAAAACGCGGGAGCAGATGGCTTGGTGTTCCATTTCGATTGATTCCTCATATTGCAATCTCGTACACAATCACTTTTTGGTATTGGCCATCCTTGGAAGGTGTTCTTACCACCAAGATTCTCTCTCCATCTCAAACAAGTGATGTCAATCAGTCAGTATGTGGTAACCAACAGCGTACCTGTGGACGGATGGGATGGAAAATACATCATCGATATACTGTAATAAGCACCACAATTGATAGTGCGATCAATTTTAGGAGTTTTACCAACTTTTTTCTATAATTTCAACGCCGACCAGTGACACAGGAACGTGCTACCCAGTTTCTGTATCATCGCTAAACTGCACCTTCACTACTTTGCACTGCTAATGTAGATAGATGACTGTGCATTATGTCCATTCATTGTTAATTCTCGAACATATACACCAATGTATACCAGACAGCGACCAACATATTTCTAGCACTTAAAACATAGGGCATAATTTACAATTACGATTGCCCATCTTTCCCTACATGGATGGCAGTCAAGGAGCATTCTCGCATTCTTAGAGTAGAGTTAGAGATTGAAAGATCTGCTCGCATTGTCTTTGGCCAACGCTCCCTGCAGCACTGTCGCCGATTTACTTTGCAGCTGACCAGAAGCAGACAGCTACATTCTCCATCTTGTGAAGGAACAGAGTGAACCAAGTACATAACTGCTGTTCAGTGAACACTGTTCCACACTAATCATACTCACAGCACCCATCCAACTGCACAAGTGCTCTTCAGACACGCGCATGTCGAGGAGGTTAGCACCCCCTATCGGTGTGTAGTAGCTGTCAGAGTGCTGTGGTGATATAACAGACGGTGGAGGCTTTCCCAGCGTACGTGTTGTTTCCAGCGCTCTTGGGTGTCCAGCCGGATGCGATCGTTGAAGTCCCACGATATTTCGGCGAATAATCTTTCCATCATCATCAGGTGGTTCTGATGGAACTCTGTAGCTATTCTGGACGTGGAAGGTATCGCGTTGTCCTGCTGGAATTCTCCAAGTCCGTCGGAACGCACAATGGACATGAATGGAAGCAGGTGATCAGACAGGATGCTTACCTATGTGTCACCTATCAGAGTCATATATAGTTGTATAAGGTTTGCCATATCACTCCAACTGCACACGGCCCACACCACCTTGAACAGTCCCCTGCTTACATGCAGGGTCCATGGATCCGTGAGGATGTCTCCATATCTGTACACGTTCCTCCGCTCGATAGATTCTGAAACGAGACTTGTCTGAGAAGGCAACATGTTTCCAGTCATCAACAGTACAATGTCAGTGTTGGCGGGCCCAGGCGACGCGTAAAGCTGTGTGTTGTGCAGTCATCAAGGGTACACGAGCGGGCCTTTGGCTCTGAAAGCCCATATCGATGATGATTCATTTAATGGTTTGCACGCTGACACTTGCTGATGGCCCAACATTGATATCTGCAGAAATTTGCAGGAGGGTTGCACTTCTGTCACGTTGGACGATTCTCTTCAGTCGTCGTTGGTCCTTTCTTGCAGGATCTTTTTCGGCCACAGCGATGTCGGAGATTTGATGTTTTACCGGATTCCTGATATTCTCGGTACACTAGTGAAATGGTCATGTGTGAAAATCCCCACTTTATTTCTACCTCGGAGATACTGTGTCCCATCGCTCTTGCGCCGACTATAACACCACATTCGAACTCACTTAAAAAACTTCATAACCTGCCATTGTCGCAGCAATAACCGATCTAACAACTGTAGCAGACACTTGTTGTCTTATATAGGCGTTGCCGATGCAGCGCCGTATTCTGCCTATTTACATATCTCTATATTTGAATACGAATATCTATACCAGTTCCTTTAGTGCCTCAGTGTATAAATTTGTTTCTCTACATTTGATGGTCATCCACGTTAAGCCTTCTATTCCAACCGCCTTATCGTTGTCGACGAAAAATGACTGTTTCCCTGGTTGTCAGTGCGTCGATGTCAATGTTTACTCGTATTGCTCTCCCTTTCGCATACTTGTTCCCATGTTCAAGAGTAGTCTTGCACCAATCAGAAAATACTCAAGTTCTCCCTCAATATCCCACATTTCGACATATTATCCCCCAATTTATACGTATTTTCCGTCATGTTTCGTCATTTTATCGATTTTATGTTAGTTTTAGCTATGCGACCATGACATCATTTCTTGTTCTGTATTCTAAAATTTCTTGTAAGTGTAGTATTGTTGCGCTACGGTCGCAGGTTCGAATCCTGCCTCGGGCATGAATGTGTGTGATGTCCTTAGGTTAGTTAGGCTTAAGTAGTTCTAAGTTCTAGGGGACTGATGACCTCAGAAGTTAAGTCCCATAGTGCTCAGAGCCATTTGAACCATTTTGTAGTATAATTGCCAACATCTTGCGCAAATGCACTACTTTTCTGGTCCGACTGCACTCTGTACTCGAATGCATCCAGTCACCTCCAACCACGTATTATACAGCTGCAGTGCGTTTGCTCTGTTTTCTGTATATCTGTGTCTGTACATGTGTCGTGGACGGCTCCCATGACCTGGTCTTCCCACCGGTGGATATGACTTCGAATATAGAACACATCTTCGGATGTAACGCGCGGTTGGTCCACCTTTGAGCCCTATCCCAGACGTGATGTGTTGTGGATTCGTCTCTGAACATTACTTTAGATATAACGCACGGCAGATCTATCTTCAAAGCCTATCCCAAATGTGGTATATCTCAACACTGTTCCAGATATTATGCATGGGGAATCCACCTTCAAATCCTATCCTGGACAATGGATATTGTGGATCTCCACCCCAACATTGCTCCAGGTATAACATGTGACGGATCCACACTCAAACACTAACTCAGGTCTACTCTGTGGTCTCTGACAATCACAATCTTGTCATGTCAGCTAAAAAGCAATTGCTGTATGACAACATTCTGCTGTATTTCTATTGAGGTAATAGTGACACACACATGATGACTGCTGTCTTTGATGCTTTCCTGGAAAAAAGAGCCATCTGCCTCTATGTTCACAGGCATCTGCATTAAAGGAGGATAGGAAGTCAGTGGAGTGATCAGATGAGAGAGAGAGAGGGATAGGTTGCTGCAGGTGATTTATCATGCGTCTAACGATTTTTTTTCGTTCTAACATCAAACCGTGACTTCCGTGTGCAAGAAGGAGGTTATCAGGACTGGTGGTAAACTGCCGTAAGACTGTTACATCTCCTCTGGCTGCTGATCGCAGTGTTTATTTCCTCGTAAGATGTCATTTTTTCTTGGTATGCATTTTCGGCTGTCGACGATCATTTTATAGGGTTGTTGTGAACATATCATAATTTCCGAACCGTAAACAGAAGGTGTCATACACCTTTGGAAACCTATTAGTGTTTATGTTACAAAAAAATTAATATTTTCTTCGGTGTGCAAGATAGTAGTTTTATCACTTTACAGTTTGTAACCATAGTTTACCGTAGAGAAACGTGCATGGAGAATGTATGCTATACACTGGGAATGTGTTTGCTTACATTGGAATATTAAGAGCGTTGCATTCTGAATGACTAATAGGTCGGATACCACATTGCTCTGGTGTTATATATTGTTTTAAGTGCAGAACCGTATAGCCTTAAGAAATGCATGTGTTTATGTTATACAATCATTTGTCTCTTACCATTGCCTTCTTGGTACTGACTTCAGAGACTAGAACAATACTTCTGAATTGATAGCACGGTTGATTTACGTAAGATGCTTGAAAGTACGTCTGTCTGGAGCTCCACTTTGAATAAACCATACGATTCTTCTTCATAACCGTCTGTTATATCACCACAACACTCTCATATCTGCTATACACCGATAAGGGGTGATAATCTCCTCGACATGGGCGCATCTGAAGAGTTCTTGTGCAGCTGGATGGGTGCCGTGAATAAGACTGGTGTGGAACACTGTTCGCTGAACAGCAGTTATGGACTCGACTCACTCTGTTCCTTCACGAGATGTGGAATATAGCAGTCTACTTCTGGTCAACCGCAAATTAAATCGGCGACAGTGTTGCAGGGAGCGTCGGCCAAATGCAATGCGAGCAGCTATTTCAATCTCTATTCTAAGAATGCGAGAATGCTCTGTGACTGCCATCCGTGTAGGGAAAGATGGGCAATCGTAAATTACGCCTTATGATCGAAGTGTTAGAAATATGTAGATCGCTGTCTGGTATACTTTGGTGTATAAGTTCGAGAGTTAACAATGAATGGACGTACTGCATAGTCATCTATCTACATTCACATTGGTACTCGAAAATTAGTGGAGGGGCGATTTAGCGATGATACAGGAAGTGGGAAGAATGTTGCCACGTCATTGGTCGGCAATGAAATTACAGGAAAGACTGGAAAAAGCCCTAAAATTGATCGCACTCTCAACTGTGGTGTATATTACAGCACAACGTCGGTGTCTTTTCCATCCCATCTGTCGACTGATATGCTATTGATTACCACATAATGACTGATTGACGTCACTTATTTGAGATGGAGAGGGAGTCTTAGTGGAAACAACACATTCTGGGCATGGCCAGCACCAAAACAGTGATCGCGTACATGACTGCAATATGAGGAATCAACGAAACAGAACACTGAGCCATCTATTACCCTGTCTCTGTGAAAGATGAGTTTAAATGTAAAGGTCATCAACCCCCTTCTCACAGCTGTTTGGAAACTCTCCACATTGCCGCAAAGCTCTTCCAAATTACAAAGAATTCACTGACCTGTCTGATCTGGTCCACAGCAGCAAAGGCTTCCAAAGTGACCAGTGTGCTGGGTGAGCTTGACAGAGGTGAATGTGTGTGTGTGTGTGTGTGTGTGTGTGTGTGTGTGTGTGTAGTGTCAGAGAAGATACAAAATGATGGCTGTTTGCACCAGACATATTAATAAAATCCGAATTCCTATCACTCCAAGCATCCCTGGATGCTCTTCATGGTCAGGGCTGGTGCAGTCTGGCATACACACATGTCCATGACTGTGACTGCAGCCACGTCGGTAGTTTTCACGGACCTTTGAACGGTGGCACTCGCAGTGGACGAGGGGATGTGCGCGCTGTTTGTGGACGTCTGGTAGATGAGTGCGCGGGATTTGGGAGTGTTTCAGCGATCTCTGACATCTACCCATGGCAACTACTGCTACGGACTGGACTGTGGTTTAAGTTTGTCGTGTTTAGTGCTTCTAAATACATCCAGTGGATTCTGTCTTGCAATGGTATTTGCTGTTGTCTCTATCCTATCACACAGAAGAGCTTTCCTTCTTCCGAATGAAGCAGAGAGAACAAATTTAGGAATTATACAGTGCTTTAAAACCTTGTTCCCAACGTCGTACTCAAGACTGATAGCAATTTCTGACATCTAGCCATGACAGCTTATTACTGCGGATTAGATTGCAGTTTGAGTGTGTCTCGTGTTTGGTGCTTCTGAATACGTCACAGTGAACTTGTCTTGGATAGGTATTTGTTGTTGTTGCTACTATCCCTCGCGTGGTAGACCCTTGCCTCCCTCCTTTTTGTCCTGGTGTAGCGGTGAGAACAAGTCAACTTAGGAATTCTATAGCTCTTTAAAAAAGAAAATACCCTTAGCAGATCTGTAGTGGTCGGGAACTCATAACCTAGACAGCATAAATTCATGTCGGTAACATAGTCAATTTGTGTGTGTGAAATAGCTACTGCGTCTGCCTTATATCACCTACATCACAATCATGTGACTGAGAATTAATTGTTTGTTAACTACAGCAGTATTTCTGAATTGATTCCCAGTCAGGCATTTGCTTTGGAAGGAAAGTGTCTCTCACATGTGCCAGTATTCGGCAGGTTGGTTCATGCATACAGACAAACTTGAGATGGCGGTGGACGCCGACAGGAAGTGTGTTTTTGCTCGTGGAGGGCTTAGCTCGCTGTTACTTGTAGCAGCCAGCATGGACACTGATGGTTCTGAGGCTCTGGCACATAAGCCTGAGCGCGCCGCTTTTTCTCAGGCTCTGGCCATTGTGGCACAGCTCGACAGCCAACTTGGGCCCTGGGGTGCACAGCCGAGGCGCCTGCATGAGCGGCGTAATGCGAGAAGTTTTTTAGGTATATTTAAGCGATCTGTAACAGTATAATTATATGTTTCCTTACGGGATTGGAATGAAAAAAAACGCCGCAATTGTTTAAATATCCCACAGACTGCAATCGATGTCCTGACAAATTCTTTAAATACATAATGTTCCATACATGGCCCCATATCCCATAACTTGTTTAAATAAGCAATATTACACACATTTTCTAAATTGTTTTCAACATTATTCCATTAAGTGCATTCCATTTCCTCCCAAATGGCCGATCGTCTAGTCCTTTTCCGCCAATTTTTGGGTGGGGGAAGGAAGGATGAGGGCTGCGGGTTTCCCAGATGGGGGATTTAATTAACTGATCGACTTAGTTCCCAGAAAAATAGGGGTGGAGGAGAGGGAGGAGGAGAGGGAGGATGGGAGTCAGGAGGAGGGGGAGGAGGATGGGTGGGGTAACAATAGGTTGAGGACCTGTCAATCAAAAGGATAGATTATCCTCTTAGTAGAGCAGTAGGTATAGCACCTGTCAATCAAAAGAGGGCAACAGATTTTCCCATGAATGTATACTTCCCCTGAATGTAGGCAACCTGCAGTAACGAATTGTCCTGATTCTCTCTTTGCCTTAGTACTAGCATTAGCCATCACAACAGCAGTCACATGCTCCTCACCCATAATGTCCTTATTGTTCAACATGAGCAGGTTGTAAGTCCAAAGCACTGTGCAACATGGCAACCATCATAAAAGAAAGGGACGTATTGCTTCTTTGTGGAACTCTCAATCTCCTGTACAAAACATGAACATGATGGATGTGAACAGCGCTTTGCAAGTGATGGTATCCACAAAAAAACTTTACACTGAAATACAGGTGATGGAGCAGATGCTAAAACTGCAACACTGATGCAGCAGTGACTTTGTTAAGTTCTGAAACCTATGTGGATTTTGGATGACTGGCGTTCTCCCCTGTATCTCGTTGGTTGGTAAGTTATGACAAACAACGAACACCCATATTGAGACAGTTTTCTTCTTCTGCAGTGTACAAAGCAGCTGTTTGACCTTTGACCTTTCTAGTAGTGGATGATGCCAATTCCGAAAACTTATTTGGTAGATGCCTTCAGAATTTTTCGCTTCTCTATTTCTGATGAAGTGCATCTGGCATCTGTAACGTTACACATATCCAGTTGAGCTAGTCAGTCGCCTAAATTTACTATGAGGTAAGGTGAATTTGAAGGTAGTGGGCCCAGGGCTTAGAGAGCGCTGTGGCCAGCCCAGGTAGTTGAAAGTTTCTGCCCAGTGAAGTGTAGAGACAATGAGCGCATTGGCAGAAATGGGTAAATCCCAGCACTGGGAATTTCGACAGCATTGTCTTTGTACAGAAAATGCTCCAGGAAATAGTGGAGTCTCAAACACTCTTAAAGATGACAAAGTTACAGCTCTTTGAGATTCGAAATAACTCACATCAAATATTAATGGAAATCTAAATACATTTGTGATTTCATGGAAATGAGATGCATCCAATGACACAAAAATAACTCAATATTTTTAGAGCTGCAGAAGTTAGTTCTCACAGCGAATAAACATTTCCAAAATAACCCTCTGAATTAACAGCTTTTATTGACCTCATGCAGTTTTCAAGGAACGTTATTTCAATTGGTAGCAGTGCATTATAGTTATCATTCCTCGAAGCTATGTATCTGCATCTATTTTATTTATGGATTTACGATGTCTTATAAATCTTTTTCATTATGCAAATGTTTGTCAGAACATCTTATTCTCCACATTTACACAACAGATGAATGCAGCATGAATACCTCATATTTTGTCATACTTGTGTCTTTATTTAATGACTAGTTTGATATTTTGCCATTAGCTTAATGTTGATTGCAAATGCTATTAAAAAACTGTACTCATTTAAAAGTGATCAGACACCATCTTTGTAAAAGAATGCCAAAAGACACTTCTGACAAGTAGTCCTAGAAAATTGTTTAAATTATATTTAAAGACAATTCGTTGTCATTCAACATGGATGCAATTGCAAAAAAATGTTGGCTTATTTATATGTGAAAAAACAATTATTTATATTTATTGTAAATGCTCTGAATGTAACCGAATTTTTATAACATTTCTTTTATTAAAATATTGTTATAACATATTAGTTTAGGGCAGGAAAGCGGCCAAGTGAGTCACGTCATGTATGTAGATCTTGAGAACAACATATGTATGGTGGGGATGACCTTTAGCCTATGAGAGTTGGACAGAGGTAGAACGGTGCTGGAGCAAGTGGAGACTCTGATTTTCTGAATGAAGTGCTCAAGCAAGCGATTCTAGACACTTTATGTTGAGTTCTTGAAGAAGGCAGACCTGCTTCATCAAATCATCAGGCTGATAGATTCTGGGTGGTGAATGTCTGCTACCACACTTTAGTTTCTCAAAGGGCTTTATATTTCTACAGGTCTGAAAAAGCTCCAGAGTAGGACTCTATTTCTGCTTGATTTAAAGAACTGAGAATAGACAGAGTGTGAGCTACTATTCTTTGTATCATGTGTGTGATATGGCGCGAGCCGCTATCCTGTGGTCTTGTTTAGAGCATGTGCTATAATCGATTATAGTTCACTGTTCTGGTGTGGGTGGCGCTCCGGTGGTGATTTGCTATTATGTCGCTGGCATGTGTTTTCAGCGGCCGGCGGAAAGCAAGATGGTAGTCGGTTTCCGGGTATTGCACGGACTCTGAAGTTCGCTCTGCCTGACCTGCTGGTGACTGGCGCTAAGGTTGTTGTGCCTCGCAATAAGAGCAGAGTGCTGTGGCGGAGGCGACTCGCCGCTGTGCAGGCCATGCAGTGGCGATTAATTGGAGTCGGCGTACTTGTTCTGCCTGCCTGTCTGATGTGGAGGTCCGGTGGGGTCCTGTGATACTCTGGCCCAGAGACAACTAGTTGCTGAATCTTGGAGTCGTCTGCCAGGTTAAGGTGTGGGCTCAGTTGGCTTGTCAGATTTTCCGCTGGAAGCTCCAGCAGCGGTTTCTGAACTTCATTCTAAGGTGGGATGGTGTTGTTGGTAGTTTTTGCTGTGTGTGTGTGTGTGTGTGTGTGTGTGTGTGTGTGTGTGTGTGTGTGGCACATTACGATATTTGTTGGTACTAATTTATTTGCTCAACTGGAGTATCTTTTGATAATCCCACTGAATGGGTCGTTGCCCACCCAGTCTGCTCAGCATTACCTTTGGTGGTGCTGTTTGTTTCTTTTTGAAGGAATTCACGTAGGTGGTTCCTGTTACCTGCCCCTGCCCAGAGCTGCGTTCATGTATGGTATATTTGGCATATTATGTGTTAGGTAAAGTCTGCCTAAGAAAGGTGGTTTTGGACAGTATATGCATAGTGAATTACTGCTGCCTGGTATATGTGGTCTTCTGGGACCTGAACAACACGATCTCGTCAATTTGGTTTGTGTAATAACATTTAGTGATATGTTCTGTATTTTTATCTCACTGTGTTATTGTTAACTTGATGGAATAGTAGCATTTGGAGTCTTTAAGGCACTTCTAGGAGTGTGGTTTGACTATTCATGTGCGCTTGACTTTTATTGTTTTGTTTTAAGAAGCGAGAATTGTTTATTAAGATTTGGGTGTGTTGGCTTCCGGCACTTGTTAAGAGCGCCCGAGTTAACGGCGCCGTGGTTATCATGTGCTGTCAGGATGTTATATTATTATTTGATTTTTGAATTTTATCTTGTGTTGATATTATTTGTTGTGTGTTACATAACATACCCAAGGTGCGTAAGTGATGGGCAGTTGAGGGAGGCATGTCAAGGAGCTCTCAGTGGTTTATTTTGGGGACCGTTTCTAGTGGGAAGGCTCCGAAGTGTCGAGAGCTCGCTCGTCTGTGATTGTGTGGGAGTTGCCCTTGCCCTTTGGTTGTATCAAATTATTATGTTGTTATCACATTTATTGGTTGTGTATTGCACTTCTTTGATTTTATGGTGCCAAGTGGCATTATCTTTCTCAAGGTTTTTTAGATAAATGATTTTAAATTGTGATGCCAAGTTAACTTATTATTGGATCTTGGTCTGTGGAGTAAAATCTTTTAAAGCACCATTGTAATTTGTTCTTGCAGAAGAAATTTCTCTTATTTTATGGTGCCAAGTTGCCATTATTATTATTTTTTAAGTTTATTACTGCTATTAATGTTTTCAGATTTTATGGTGCCGAGTGTCATTATCATTCTTAGAGGTTTTTGTAAATGATCTTAAGTTGTATTGCCAAGTTAACTTATTATTGGATTTTGTCTCTTGGGTAAACTCTAAAAGCACTATTGTAAAAGGTTCTTTGATTTTATGATGGCAAGCTGCTGTTATTGTTTTTAAACCTCATTCTTTTAACCATTTGTTAAGTTTTGTAAGTTATATGAATTTGTTGTTACTTAAAAGAGTTTGGTATTGGCAATTTAATGAATTGTGTTCAATTCCAGTGTGGTAATTTGTAAATCATCATGTTGAACTCTGAACTATTTTGAGCCAGTGAATCTCTTGTATATTGTGACCACAAAAAGGACTTAGTTCTCATGTATCTTTTATTACTACTTCATTTCAGAATTTTGCTGTCATTCTTGTAACACTCTCAATACAGCTTTACTGCATTTGATAAAGGTAGTTCCTTTCTGCACTTAACCCTGTATTTGGCAAATGATGAAAATAAAAACAAAAAAACTTTTCAGTGCTTATATTCATTTATTATGCTTAAAGAAATACAAGTCAGTCAGTTTTAGAAAATTTTGACAAAAATTATGAAAATTATGAAATGTTGCTTATAAGCAACATTGACAGCAGTAGACCACATTTATACATATTATAGAAAAAAAGTGTTTGGCAATAACCTCGAGCAAAAGGTTTCCTGTATGTGAATAATTTAATTTATAAACACATTTATGCATTCCTGCTGTGTAATAGAACTGTTTCATTTTCCCTTCTAGTTCTTCTTGCAATGGAATTTTTGGAAACTCCAGACACACCAGCACGAACAAAAATCTTAAAACCCAATTTGTGTGGCTTGTTTTGAATATTTTGGGGCAAATTACCTGCTCTTGTACCTTTATATGGAACCATCATCTCATCTATAGAAAATTCCGACTCTTGTTTCTGCCCATGGCAGTTCTTTACAACTGATTCAAGAACAGGTCTCATTTTGAAAAGTCTGTCAGAAGAGTTCACAGCATTCTCATTGTTCGTAAAATGCAGGTATTGGCGGAGTTTCTGATAGCGGCTCAAACTGAAAATGCTGGTGATTTTTTCACAATTCATTGACTGAGACCAATAGCCAGTGTACGAGGGCGTAGAAACAAGACCCATGTATATTAGAACACCGAAAAATTGTTCCATTTCATTTATATTGGTGTTTACTGACGTGGTAGTTCGTTGCACAGAGTATAAGTTCGTCTCCTGCACAATTTTGTCAATTAGTTGTGAATCAAAGAATCTTCTGAAATAACCCAGTGGTGTATTGCCTTCATCAGAAAACACAGGAGAGAGACTTTCTGACCTAGCAGTTATATCTTCCTTTACCCACATGTTAGTGACTGCTTTTGTAATTTTATTTTTCATTTGACTGACACTTGCACTAGAAGGATTCACTGCAGAAGGTCCTTGTACATGTTCAGCTTCTGAGATTTCACTTCCTGAATCATAATCAGTTTCTGGTATAACTAGGTTATGGAACTGAGATTGACGATCTGGAATGTAGTCTGTATCATCACTACAGTCTGCCAAAACTTCGAGTTCAGAGTCTTCAGATTCGCTTAGATCAGACAAAGCTGGGTTTTGTGGTGGAACTACTATTCCTCTCGCTTTTTTAATTCCATAAAATATTCTGGAATCCATAGCTAAAAAGCCCCTGAAAATAAAAATGTCTACTCTGTCACGCTGTAAGAATATGTACACTCCTGGAAATGGAAAAAGGAACACATTGACACCGGTGTGTCAGACCCACCATACTTGCTCCGGACACTGCGAGAGGGCTGTACAAGCAATGATCACACGCATGGCACAGCGGACACACCAGGAACCGCGGTGTTGGCCGTCGAATGGCGCTAGCTGCGCAGCATTTGTGCACCGCCGCCGTCAGTGTCAGCCAGTTTGCCGTGGCATACGGAGCTCCATCGCAGTCTTTAACACTGGTAGCATGCCGCGACAGCATGGACGTGAACCGTATGTGCAGTTGACGGACTTTGAGCGAGGGCATATAGTGGGCATGCGGGAGGCCGGGTGGACGTACTGCCAAATTGCTCAACACGTGGGGCGTAAGGTCTCCACAGTACATCGATGTTGTCGCCAGTGGTCGGCGGAAGGTGCACGTGCCCGTCGACCTGGGACCGAACCGCAGCGACGCACGGATGCACGCCAAGACCGTAAGATCCTACGCAGTGCCGTAGGGGACCGCACCGCCACTTCCCAGCAAATTAGGGACACTGTTGCTCCTGGGGTATCGGCGAGGACCATTCGCAACCGTCTCCATGAAGCTGGGCTACGGTCCCGCACACCGTTAGGCCGTCTTCCGCTCACGCCCCAACATCGTGCAGCCCGCCTCCAGTGGTGTCGCGACAGGCGTGAATGGAGGGACGAATGGAGACGTGTCGTCGTCAGCGATGAGAGTCGCTTCTGCCTTGGTGCCAATATTGGTCGTATGCGTGTTTGGCGCCGTGCAGGTGAGCGCCACAATCAGGACTGCATACGACCGAGGCACACAGGGCCAACACCCGGCATCATGCTGTGGGGAGCGATCTCCTACACTGGCCGTACACCACTGGTGATCGTCGAGGGGACACTGAATAGTGCACGGTACATCCAAACCGTCATCGAACCCATCGTTCTACCATTCCTAGACTGGCAAGGGAACTTGCTGTTCCAACAGGACAATGCACGTCCGCATGTATCCCGTGCCACCCAACGTGCTCTAGAAGGTGTAAGTCAACTGCCCTGGCCAGCAAGATCTGCGGATCTGTCCCCCATTGAGCATGCTTGGGACTGGATGAAGCGTCGTCTCACGCGGTCTGCACGTCCAGCACGAACGCTGGTCCAACTGAGGCGCCAGGTGGAAATGGCATGGCAAGCCGTTCCACAGGACTACATCCAGCATCTCTACGATCGTCTCCATGGGAGAATAGCAGCCTGCATTGCTGCGAAAGGTGGATATACACTGTACTAGTGCCGACATTGTGCATGCTCTGTTGCCTGTGTCTATGTGCCTGTGGTTCTGTCAGTGTGATCATGTGATGTATCTGACCCCAGGAATGTGTCAATAAAGTTTCCCCTTCCTGGGACAATGAATTCACGGTGTTCTTATTTCAATTTCCAGGAGTGTAATATACTAATGGCACATGTCCCAACTATGGGCAATGTTGCTAACAGGCAACATAAAAGTTGTATACTGTTTACATAATTCAAAACATTATTAGATTGAAATATTTCTGCTGTAAACTCACCTCTGGGTATTTCTTGAAGAAAATCTGCTAAGATTACTGCCAATTTATTGAAATCCACTCTTCCAGAAGCAAAATAAGACACCCCTGTTGCTCACACGAGGAGATCTCTGTAACACCACTGCACAAACTGCCATCTCGTGTAGAAAGCCTTGAACTATTACAACAACTGACATTCGCAATGTGTAAAGGAACGTTGCCTGGAGGCAACAATGCCAGTAAAAGGCACTGGGAAGTGTTTGTTGTCCCATGAGGCCAACGTAAATTTGATGTTGCTTGAGAGCAACACTGCCAAATAAAGGGTTAAAATGAATATCACAGGATCATTTACCATTAATTTGCGATGTTCTTTCTTGAATAAACATTATTCGTCAAAATTCTCCGTCGACAAAATCGATTACAGACATTAGAACATAACCCTTTTTATTAAATTAATAATTTATCTCTCATTTTACATTTCTGTGTAAGTTTTTAATTTGTAATTGTGGCCTGTGCATAGATTATTTGACTGCAGGGTCACAGTTACAGGTTATTATTTGCAGTAAACCAGGGCATGAAAGCAGATGTGCATGTCTCGATCTTGTGACTTTATTGAAGCGTTCTTTTTAAACAGAGCTGTGCATAGCCCAAGTGCCTAAAGTATGAGCAATATCAGACATGGTCACAACTGTTTTGCTCATATAAACTACTGTTTAGAGGAGCAACTACTTAGCAGTAACCAGTAGGTACTGTCGCATATCAGATCAAGTTTCACCTTAATAGTGGGAATCGCTCTGCTTGGAATGTCCCTCCCTGTTTCAAGATGGTTTAAGGTGTGCTACTGACATCAAGGCTGACATCAAAATAAAACCCCATTTTTTCGTGCAGGTCCATTCTGAGTAGGTTTACAGTAATGCTGAATACCCTATTGTGTATGCTTCCCAAACACTGAGTCACGTGCAATAGTACTACTTGGAGATAGAAAAAGAAGTCCTTACTATTCTGTATGTGTTCCAACAATTTCATGTTTTCCTATATGGTTCCAAGTTTCATCTGATTCTTAATTATACATCTCTGGTTTCTCTTTTCAGTCCTTCAGCATCTTTGCTAGAGAAGGCGGCCAGTCGCTTGCAATACTGGGCTCTGTCTTTGTCACACTACATTTATGAGATTTATTTCCGGCACACAATCCAGCAAAGTAATACAGATGCTCTTTCTCGATTTCTGATTGGTCCCAATTCAGCCAAGATGATCAAAATGAACTGTTGTGTTTCCATTTGGATGTTGAAGCCCAAAACACCATGAATGGTTTTACCAACACCAATTTCAGAGTCTGGTGGCTGTCACGATCGTCCTATCCTACGTCAAGTTGTTCAGTTTGTCCCCTACAGCTGGCCAGATAAACCAGCAGGCTGAGCACCGGATGCTTTATATGATTGTAATGCTCTTGTCCACTGCCTCTCAGCTCTTGATTGTGTGTCACTTTTGGCTACTGAAGAGTCGGTGCCCAAGGTTGTGATCTCATGTGCACTGCAGCAAAATATCACGCTCCTTTCCACCTGGCCCACTGGGATGTTTCCAGTACAAAATTTTTGGCTCGCTGACACATATTTTGGCTGGGTATTGACAATGAGATCACATGCGCTGTAACAGCCTGCTCACCGTGCACCACCTACCAAATGACACCCCACACCCCTCTTTCCCCATATGTTCTGCTGCCTGCATCGCCAGTGCCTGCCCAGATGTGGACATGGATACAGCACCATCATTGCTAGTGCTCCCTTATGCTCTCGTGGGAGACTGGCCACTGTGCTTGTCTGCGCTTTTGCCATTTCACACCATATTTTCCTGTGACAGAACAACACCTACTCCAGCAGTCGTTCCTACCAACACAGACATGGATATCTCCACAGGAACACTTTTCCCTGAGGGGAAGTGTGTAATCAAACAGTACATGATGCAAGTGCCTTCACACCTGGCCTACAGAGGTTGCCTCATAATATGAACAGACATTGCAGCAAGTGCTGTGTCATGCACACAGGAGCCCAACATAAACCCAGTGCACAGGGTCTTCAGCATCACTTATGTTTACTTGCTTATTGTGTGCTCACCTGCATGACTGTATATACATGTGCTCTACATGTAGTTATGAAACTTTTTACTGTTCTATATTTCAATCAGTGTTTTTGTGAATCTCTTCATGTGGAAGCAGCATAAAACTTGGTTGGTTTTACTTCTAATATTGTGTCTGTACATTACAGCTGGGAGTCCTACAATTCTCTACCCAATAACACAGGTCCAGAAATCTGCAGTCTAAGCCATCACAGAATCAATGGATCATTTGGTTTAGATTCTAAACTTGGTTCCAAACCCATCAATTCTGGGAACTATGCTGCAAATTGTGAAGTCTGCTGGCATCCCCATGTGAGGCCAGCAGTTTTCACCACTTCTGCCAGCTGCCCGTATGAACTAAGCATGGCATCAGAACCCAAGTGACAGACTTAATTGATGCCAATGTGATCTACAATTTATAGATGACTGCACCCTGTACTCACGATAGCCACAGACAGCACCTGCTCCACATCTCAGGGTGAGGCCCCATGGTAGACACACTTACTACATATGGGATTTTTCCTGACCATGGATGCTATTTTCTTAAAGGACTCCATAATGAGCCTAATATTAAAGTTCCAGAGATAACTAACAAACACCTCCTCCTGAGTGCTATTTCAGACCCTGCTGAAGAACATGCCACCAGCCAACTCACAGGGTTAATGGGCGAGGCCAGCCATTCAGCATTTGCATTGTCTCTCTGGCTCAAGTGATACAATGTTTTACCAGCCACCATGCAGTCTGCTGTGGGAGCAGGTACTTGCATCGGGTACTCTGAAAATTACATCAACAGTAGAGCCTATTGGCAAAACAAGCGACACCTGAGGTGTTCCATGGGATGCACCAGATTTTTTCCCCAAAGACCAAGACACCTGACTGAAAATGGCTGACAATGACCAAAAGCTAATTCAGTTGTTTGCATGTACACATCCTATCTACTCTGGTATTACCAACTTAAGAATTAACTATAAAAGCACAGAGAGAAGACTAAATATCTAATTGCTATTCTAGTTAAGTTTATGAATGGGAGGCTGACACCTTACTGAGCTGTGTAGATAACCATTCAAAAGATATGACAGTTGCCCTATAATCTGCATGAATCTCCTTTTACAGTTATAAATACATGAAGTTACACTCCTTAAATGCAAAAACACCCAAGGTATTCTTTCCTTGTTCTGACTCTGTCTTGCAATAGTCATTTCATTGTGTACTTTTATTTGTGCCACTATTTTTCTGCGTCCTCTTTTTCTTTTGCTTATGATATACTGAAGTTTCTTCAGCTCTTGTTCTGTAGAGCTTAGTGCTAACCTTATTTCATGGGCATCTATGTATTTGTTTCCTTTTCAAGGCTGAACTTTTATTTTTTTCATAACCTTGTATTACAGTGGTGTCTAGGTTGTGTAACTCTCATAACAATGGAAACAAAAATCACGTTTCCCTGATAGCAAATACTTTTGTCTCTTGAGTAGTTGTCAACATTTTCCATATCTTTGCTTGGTGCATTGTAACCACCACATTATCAAATTCTTGTATCACGGAGGTTTTGCATTCTTAAACATTTTGCAATATTCTTCAATATTGAAAAGTATGACTTTGAGTTTCCATAAGCCTCTTGCATGCTAAATTTGTTATTTAATCCCATTAATCGCGCATATCTAAGTGTATGATGTGAAACGCCAGTCGATTAAAGTTTGGATGGTAGTAACTGTGTCTTAAGTTGGAGTGATACATAAACCCCATCCAGACATCTCGCCAAGTGATTTGTCATGGGTGTGCATGCCATGCTTGGGCTTTCATGTAGGTATCTATCAAGCTCAACCATTCGACGATATGTCACAGTTTTACTGATTTATTGAAATTTAGTGTTTAGTCTTTTGGATTACGTATGTAGTTGAAGTCTGTTGCTAGAATTATTTGCTGATACTGCAATGCTATCTCATATTTTAAAAAATACTGCTCTTTTGTGCTCTTGACTGATCCTTGATTGTGTGTCATCACTGATCACTCTGCTGTTATGAACTACTTCCAGTCTGTTGCGTGCTTTGAAATTATCTTATGGAACAATTCACCCTCATGAAATAAAATTTGTTTCTGCAGAAAACTGAAGTATGTGCAGAGATACTCCTGCCACAATCTCTTCACTTATCACCAATTCCCTATATGTTTATTCGATTATGAATTTTATGATTCACAGTCCTGTGTATTATAAAACCAATGAAATGTGCCATGGGTACAATACAAGAGGGAACGCCAACCTCTCTTGTGACATCAGAAAAAGTGTAAAGTATTTCTATGTTAATGTACTTAATTCGCTGTCAAATAACATGAAAGATCTGTGCAGTAACGGTACGTCATTTGAAAATGAAATAAGGATGTACTCACTTGACACAACATTTTGTTCATTAGATGAATTACTTAATGTACATAATAAACTATTTTTGCATACCGTAAAATGGGATAATTTGAAACGATTTCTGAGCTCAGACTTTCGTAGTTCCTATATTGCTTTTATTAGATGGAAATTTCTTGCACTTCACTTTCATGTGACAATTGTATTGTATTGAACAGGGGACCTAGAAACGATGGAGAGGGTTCATCCCACCGTGGCCCTTAGTGGTTCACAACCCAACCACTGCCTCACACTGAACCCAGGGTTATTGTGCAGTTCGGCCCACAGTGGACCCTGGGAACGTCTCATACTAGATGAGTGTAGCCCCATATGTTTGCAGGTAGAGTAATTATGGTGTACACATATGTGGAGACTGTTTGCACAGCAATCGCTGACATAGTGTAACTGAGTCGAAATAAGAGGAACCAGCCCACATTCTCGAAGGCAGATGGAAAACCGTAGTAAAAAACATCCACAGGCTTGCTAGCACATCAGATCTTGACACTAACCCACCTGACAGATTTGTGCCAGGAACCGGCACACCTTCCCGCTCAGGGACCAGCGCAATAAACCTTGTGGCTAGACAGGTGGGCCGGGTGACATTTAGTTGATAAGGATGAAATTCCTCCAAAAAATTTTTGGAACCACTTTACACCAAAAAAGTTCATTTTTGTGCCTGTTTCAAGTATCATCATGATAGGGTGTCACTTGAAACAGAAAGTATTTTGCTAACAAATGTCATGTTAAAAGTATTCTGGGATACATACAACACAAGGGTTGTTTTTAAAATGTCAGTGAAATATTGTTGTAGGTTTTGCTATCACGTAATACTAAAATAATAATAAACAATACATAGCGGAAATATTTTATGTGAATTAAAATGAAATCACATTGAGTGCTTATACAATAAGTTTATTTCAAATGACAAAATAATAATACGTGTGACGTACCTGTAAAAGAATTAACAAACTAAGGTAGTTCCATTACATAAAATGTTAAAATTAACTGAGACAACAGAGATAAATGAAAATTGATGGTACAGCGAAATGAAATCATATTTTTCAGTACATAGGTATTGTCATCTTGAAAACTAAATTATTTAGTTACATTAGGAAGATCACTTTTTCCTAAAAGTTCACTGCAGTTCAACTGGGAAGCAGTGTCGTCCCCTTCTTACAAACAATACCGCCAACATTCGCACACTTATATCATATTCAGATCGAAATAAAAGTATGTTAGATGCATTTGTTGACTTCCTCATAAATTTAAGTGTTATGCGTTCCCATGAATGTTTAAAACTTATGTGATGAAGTTTTTAATTCCTTGTTTCTTTGTTCCTTCACTATTTCTCAAATTGCCCCACATTGGACATGTTCTTAAAAATATATTATATAAAATGAAGATGCATTGATAATAAAATATTATTGGAATTATCTATTCCACCATGAATGGAAGCATATTTTACCTTTGTTTCACTCACTTGCATATCAAACTATAGCCATATGAATTAGCCTTTTGAAAGAAGTTCCAATAGCGTTATTTTTCTTAGATGCACATTCATTGTACTTCATAATTTTTTAAACCAACTTACCTCTGACAAATTAACGATCTACCACGCACAGTCTCCATATAAACAAAATACCAGTCTTGCCGATCTCGAA